>NC_091117.1:183652687-183800187 GCF_040183065.1 Periplaneta americana | reverse complement strand
AGAAGTTGATAATATGATGAATACGAGAAAAGCACGAAACCCGCTTTTGTATCTCCCGATGTTAATGTGGGCGTACCCATCTTGATCAATATATTTTAGAAAACTTACCTCTTCATAGCACATAAAAGGATGCTTATGATTAGAGATCGGATTTTAAAGGGAAAGTTTTTCATCAAAAAAGGACAAAAAAGGGAAAGTTATAGTCATAAAAGGACTTGAAAAAGAACTATATTACTACCCAAAACACACTTCAGTACATTCATGGACATACATGACACACACAATCTTACATTATCTCTTCACAACATAAGGAAAGAGTTGCATTTGATATAGTCAAAAAAGGACTTCAAAAAGGACTATATTACTCCCTTAAAAGGGTGCTATTTTAATTGAAAACACACTTCAGCACATTCAAGAATACACGTAGCACAGATAAGCTTATATTTATCGCTTCACAGCATAAGGAAAGCGTTGTATTTGATTACAGTCAACATTTCAATGATTCTGCCCCTTTAAATGCAGCATGTCTTTATAAACACAAAATGACCGCTCAACATCAACTGAAAACAGAGGTGAAAATTTTATTTTTATCTTGAACTCTAAATCAGCACACTTTATTAGTTTTTCAATGTCTGGAATCAGAAGAAGAACGATATTTATTTTATTTTCGCTTGGTCAGGAAGTTATAGGCCTATCGGAAAAAATATAGGAAAATTATCTAAATGTTTGCGATATTCTGCCAAAAAAGACCAATATAAGAGATGTTTTTTTAAAGGAGGAAAAAAGGGAATATGGACTAAAAAAGGGAAAAACGGGAAGTCAAAACCACATAATTTGGTTGGTGGAAGATAGTTTTGAACACCGTAATTAATTATTTCGTGTTTCATATTGAAATAAAAAAGGGATTCCCTTTAAAATCCGGTCTCAACTGATGATAGTTTCTGAGGGTCTTGAGAGTTTCGCCGTGCCATATGTTATATTGAATGAAAGGTCATACCGTCGCTTTAGATCAAGACATTTTCTCTTTACGGATTGCCAATTTATTAGCATTACTCCGCACCTATCGGTCTTTGAAGTTAACTAATAACACGTCCGAACATACACGAAGTCCATCACTTCCAGCGGATGGACCCCTTTAAGTTCTTTCTTGGTGAATCAGAGGTTTTTTTCTTTCCTAGCTCCAATTCTGTTAGGAAATAGTCAAGCACTATGATTCGTCGCCAGTAACTATTCGGTTCAGAAAACTGCAACGATAGATGTCTCCTGATGATATCACCTTTATTTATGAAAAGATTAAAAATCGCATCACTTCCACGACAAATCAATTTATCAAGTGGATAAACCTGTTGAATAATGACATCGCATCTACCTTGTCATGCTGCATGCTAAGTGCGTGACACCAAGAACTAGAAACCTCCACTGAATGTCAACAACATAACTTATTTCCAGTTTTCGACAGCATCGTCATTCTGATTGTGTGGTCTTCACTATTTGATCAAACCAGACAATTTATGACAAATTAATTTCAAACTACTGTATTAAACATCATAAATCTCTTCTGTGTGCCTCAACCTGACAACGGATTTGCTAGTTTCAGGTGTTCGACATGAAGGAGCTACTGGTCAAGCTCATCATTGTGATCTTTGTGGTCATGATGGCTTCCGAAACAACGTCCAGGACAAGTTCTGGGGGAATACTATTTCCTCGGGAATCAGAATCCAGAGATGTTCGGTCTCTCGATGGGATATGGAATTTCCGCCTTTCTCCCGAAACAGATCCTCTTACTGGCTTCCGGGAGCGATGGTTCCAGAAGGATCTTACTCAGGTACGTAAGTAGCCTAACTCAACTCTCGATTTTAAGCACAATGAACATAGCTGAGATAGAATGCAAGGCCTGAGATATATAAGACAGGTAAGGAACTATATTAAAAATGCGATTAAATTATTTATGTTTATTTTTTTTTTGTCATGGCGAATAAATATACCCTCATAGGAACACTGCTTCGCGCTAGTTTACTTGATTTGAGGTTGTTATAGAGAGTAACTCCGAAATCTGGCTCTCTAGTAAGCTTTATTGGACCAACCTCAAGTCGGACGGATTGTTTGATAACGGGAAATTCTAACAGAAGACGTCTTTTCTTTCTGGAATTTACAGCACAGTCTATTATATACAGTCACGAAGCTTGAGTTGATGAGGTTGCTAGGAACAATAGACTGTGCAGGTACTATTTCGCATTATTTGTAATGAGCCGATAGTAGCGATCCTAGTGGTTAGCAACTATCTATGGATGCATATTTATTACATATTGAGCTTCGTGACTGTATATACTAGACTGTGCTTACATTCTGAGGAATATATTACTTCTGGAGTGACAGTACTTCTTTTCAATACGCTAGCCATTTCCATCTATTCGTCCATGTCTATTGGAATATCAATTTATTTTTATTAAATCTAGTGCTGTGGGATTTAATCGATTAATCTAACCGATCAATCGATCAATTTCTATTGTAAGATCAATCGATAAAAATATTTAATCGAATAATCAAGTCGATTAAAATTAATCGGTTGTACTTGATATTAACTATTATTTTGTTAATGCAAACTCAGAATAAAAATTCCGACAATATTCGTCTCTCAGAAATTGCTTACTTCAAACACGGCTCATGTCAGTAGATTTACTAGCATGTAAAAGAACTCCTGCGGGACAAAATTCCGGCACACCGGCGACGCTGATATAACTTCGGGAGTTGCGAGCGTCGTTAAATAAAACATAACATTTAACATTTCCATACGATGCTGGATGGCCCCAAATACTGACCGAAATTTCGTGAGAAAATTCCTTCCCTATGACGATCTGAACCAGCTCTGATTCCGTAACCGACACCAGACATGATGCCTTTGACCAAGACGCTATGGCGCGGGACAATTTCCTGAATTAGTCCCAACAAATCTCATCTTTATTTCTTAAGCGTTCATAAAAGTAGAATATTTTAATATTAAAGCTACAGTTCTCACATATTTTCTCTTTAGAAGTTACTACTCAATTATTATTTTTTAATCTTAAGGGGACCCGGAACGTCCTATACTTGCAATGTTAAATGTAAGCAACATTTTTTTCCTAAACTTTTGACACTAGGGATCTGATTTTTTTCTGTAGTATATTACATATTTTTAACACTTTTTAGCATAGGGATTTTGATATAATGTCATTTGTTTTAAAGATATTACTTTTTTTGTAATTAAAGAGTTTTCTTTTTTTTTCACTGCTTTATTATACACGAAAATTTTCATTAATTAGATATTAAAAAATGGCTTATTAAAAGATGTAATTTAGCGTTATATTTAAGTCCTGTAAATTTCAAGTCTCTAGCTCTAATAGTTTAGAAGAAAATGTTCCTTAGCCTATGCATGAAAAAAATTAACTTATGGGAATTGAGGTTCAAAGATTCATCTGCATTTGTACTGTAGTATATAACATATTTTTAATACTTTTTACTTAATTATACTTAAACCTTTTAGTATACTGTATACTGTAGGCCTAATAGATAAAAAAAAGAAGTTGCAAATTATTGCAAAATGCTCCCTGTGGCTATTCAGACGAACCCCGTCCTTCACCGTTTCAAGGTACCTACCGATCCCATCTCGACCGTAATAGTCGGCTATTAAGTCGTACTTTGTTAAGTGTGATTTAATAAGTGTGCTTTATGTACATACAAATAAGTCGAAATTAATATCTAATTATATAGGACTACATAATTATAAAAATAGTAATCATTTTATAATAATTTAAATTATTTTTTAAAAACAAGCTTTAGAGAATACAATAAACTTATTAGTGCATTTCAGGACCATATTCACACTTGTATTAGGAAAGGTTAGAGGGCAGATAAAATAATGACATACTGTATATATCAAATTAAACAGAATGAATGTAGAATTTTATAATTCGAGGCTTTCCCGGCATTTGATGTAAAGATGCCTCAAACTAGGAAGCTGCCTGGAGAGGGGAAGTAGTAGAGCTAACGGAGGGGGCCCCACCTAGGCTCCGATACCCGGGTATAGACATATTATCTGAAAAGTTGACCGCTTGACAATGTATTCAAGATGTACCCTCCCTACGCAGCCTTCTCAACTGTTATTAGAACTGAGCTGTACCGTTCTAGTCCACAGTGCACAGTAGTAGGCGGACAGTGGTAGGGGAGAAGTTCTCTATGCGCCTGCGCTAACGAGACAGCTTGCTAGTTTGAGGCATCTGTAGAATAACTCTTCTCGGGTTCTCAGCCAGGTGAGTTGGAGATTTGCTTCCAAGCTTTCGACGGCTAGCTCTGCCATCTTCTTCAGGGATCAATTTCTATTATAAGATTAATCGATCAAAAATATTTAATCGTATAATCAAGTCGATTAAAATTAATCGGTTGTACTTCATATTAATTATTATTTTGTTAATGCAAACTCAAGAGTAAAAATTCCGACAATATGCGTCTCTCAGAAATTGCTTATTTCAAACACGGCTCATGTCAGTAGATTTACTGGCATTTAAAAGAACTCCTGTGGAACAAAATTCCGGCACACCGGCGACGCTGATATAATCTCGGCAGTTGCGAGCGTCGTTAAATAAAACATAACATTTTAACATTTCCTGAAGAAGATGGCAGAGCTAGCCGTTGAAAGCTTGGAAGCAAATCTCCAACTCACCTGGCTAAGAACCCGAGAAGAGTTATTCTAGAATTTTATAGCATTAAAAAAAAAATCAAGAATTTTTGTCTACCGGGTCCCCTTAAACTTTGAGAGAGGCAATTCCCTAAATAACGGCTCTGGTTTTACACCAATCTTGCTTCAACTCGAAGAAAAAATAGCAAACACTTTACTACGTACGGCCAGGGATATCAAACGAGAGTGTATTGCACCCACTGACCCAAGAGATTTTCCGCTTATATTACAGGATCTTATGCAGACACACGTTTAACAAAGATTCTACGTCACTGTTGCACCTCGTTTAAAGGCTAGAAATGCCCGCGATTGACATGCCTGACGGTAACAATGAGATGCGTTTGTTTCAGACAGGAGAGACGATTCCAATGCCTGTTCCAGCGAGCTACAATGACGTCACGGAAGATAAAGCTATTCGAGATCACGTGGGTCTAGTGTGGTACGACAGGACATTCTTCGTCCCGGACTCGTGGCGTCACAGCTCTCTCGTCTGGATACGATTCGGGAGCGTCCACTACGCCGCCCAAGTCGTAAGTATCTATCCGAGTGTTCAATCCGTGCACCACATTTTATTTATATACAAAATTAGACCTAAGTATACACTTGGACAATATGATTTCTCGCAATAGCGATAGATATGAAATTCGACGACTATACGTGTATTTTGTTTTTCTTGTTAGTAGTATTGTGGCATTTAATCCATTAATCTAATCGATTAATCGATCAATTTCTGTTGTAAGATTAATCGATCAAAAATATTTAATCGAGTCGATTAAAATTAATCGGTTGTAGTTGATATTAATTATTGTTTTGTTAATACAAACTCACACTAAAAATTGGGACAATATTCCTCTCTCGGAAATTGTTTACTTAAAAGCACAATACTGTTATTTTCTAACTACAAAGCAGGTAGTGTAGGGAAAATCTTTGCACAGACACTTCAGAAAGAGATAGAGATATAAAGACAGTGACCTAGTCTATCTCTATTGAAAGTTGAAACACAATGCGAAACCCTTATTAAGTTTTATGGTTTTCCAAGAAAATTCCACCTTGTTGTCAGCTCATCTTCCTAGCATATGAATTACCTATATACTTTTTTGGGATTCGTCCCCCTTATCCCTTATAAAATAGCCATGTCTACACTGTGTGCAAGTGAAAGCGTAACTACCTTCTTCTCTTTCTAAAATCTGGTAATTCGATTACAATAGGGGCTAGTCTTCTGTTTCGACCGCTGTAGTTTTGCAGTTGCAGTTTCTGTACTGAGTTTGTATATGAAGGTTGTTGGGTGTGTTTAGTTTGATAAACAACAAAAAAAAAAAATCAGTTTTCTGTGTTTTGGGAAAAGTGTAAACTCCATTATGTCATATGAGAATTTGAGAGGTAAACTCGTGAAACGTTTGGATTTAAATTGAACGATTTTGGAGAAGTGCTTGACAGAAAAAAAGTTTTTTCATGTTTAGTAATGCAGGAAAATTGTTACTAAACGTAGAGCGGCACTTAATTCGGAGCATGTGAATGCACTCACATGTTTAAAATCATGGATGAAGCACTAGGAGAGTCTTCATACTTTTTGTTAGTTATGTTTGTCTCAAAAATTCCCGGAGAAATTGACACAATTAATTATAAGCCTCATAATAAATATGTTAGTAATTAAAATAGTTGTTTTGTAATATAGCGATACCATATATAGGCCTACATACAGTATACACAACATTTAATACTTATGCTTATCACCGAACACAAGTAAAATTTAACAATAATCGTGTGTTAGAATATATTAAAACATTTTTTCAACTCGATCAAAACTCGATTAATCTATCGATTATTCGATTAAATTCAAATAGTTAATCGATTAAATATTTTGCACTACTTTTTAGGTTTTAATAATATTATAATTAATTTTATTGCTTTTAAATCTGCTACAAGTTCACCGCTGTGGAGTAACGGTTAGCCTTCTTGACCGTGAAATGAGCCCTGGCCCGGGTTCAAATCCTGGTTGAGACAAGTTATCTCGTTGGGATTTTTCTGAGGTTTTCTCTCAACTACTCGAAGCAGAATTGGAACTCGGACTCATTTCACTTTCATTAGTATCATTCCATTATTCATCTTAACAGTTTACAGTTTGTCCAGGAGGACATGGCGGACGTTGTTCCATGATCTGCCTATAGGCGGCATCTATCTGAGAGAGCTGCACATATCCAGAGAAGCTGCAGGGGCTTTAATAATCGGACTGCAGGTGACCGGGGTAGTTTAGCTCCCTTGGATAGATGGCGAGTTGGTGAGTCGTGGAATCGATTGCGACATGTTCTTTTGGTAAGGGTGCAACAGATTCAGACACATGAATTGCGAACAAATGCCGTCGATCTAAGGAGACCGCAGAATAACATCACAGGTAGGCGTAGGATCAGGTTGTAGTCAGAACTGAATGCTGTGGCTGAATCGATACGATGGCACCACGCAGTGAATCATGCGCTTGAAGAAGCGATCCCAATGGACTTCAACAATCATTCTAACGTAAGGAGGTTGCACAATAAGTCTAAGGCTGCGGTGCTTGCCTGCGGGCCCTCCAAAGGAAAAAAATCTGCTACAAAATGTGAAATATAATTTAGTACATCTTTCTGTGATGCGAAAGAAACTTTTATAACTACGATTAAATACACCTTGACATTTACCAAGATATATACCTATTTTCAAACCAGGACTGGACTAAATTCTGAAAAGAACCAAGTCAGTTCCAGGAATCATATCATAATCGCTCTCATAACGCCCAAAATTCCATTCTATGTGTACTTATTGCTTTCAATATAGAAAACTGTTTTATGAAGGATTTGTAACATAATTTTTAACTGTATATTGATGCGTTGCCAAAATATGTAGCGTGATCTACTCATAAGCAAAAATCAGTAACGTATTACCTCCGAGAAATCGAAATTACATCAGATAGGTATAGTAAATTCCATCTAATGGACTAGTTGCCTAATTGCTTGCTACGCTAGTAACCAGAGATCCGAAATTCGACTCCTGAAGTCAGGTGAACTCAGTGGTTTATTTTTCTTTCTATCTCTTATTCTTTTTTTTTTTTCTTTTTTTTAGTTTCTCCAGGAAAACATAAAAGTAGTACCACAGTCTAGTATATACAGTCACGAAGCTTGAGTTGTGAGGGTGCTAGGAACACTAGACTGTGCCGGTACTATTTCGTATTGTCTGTAATGAGGCGATATTAGCGATCCTAGTGGTTAGCAACTATCTATGGATGCATATTTACTACGTATTGAGCTTCCTGATTATATATGCTAGACTGTGGTAGTACCTTGAAAATGATCATAAACGTTTCGATATCCTTTTCTCCTCGCCGCATTAACTTTGTTACAAGACTCGCGCTATTGGTAGTAACATTGTTGCGCAAACGCTTTTAATTGTACACAATTTTACAGTAAAATAATTTACATTCCATCTTCTCTTTCCTAGCAAGTGAAATTGGTGAAGGACTGTAGGCGAAATATTCTCATTAGTGTGCGCAATAAACGAATTCAGTGACTGCAACCGTGCAGATCTAAGGTTGTTTCATGAACCGTGGCAACCGCAGACTGCCACTTTATATTCTTTTTGGTCTTTCGGTCGTGTCACGCGCCGGCTATTGTACTAGAAAAGTGTTCGCACGTGGGGAGAATAGCGATTTCCCTGATAAGCACTTCTGATAAATATAAAGTACTTCTTTCAATGAGTGGATTTCATAGTCTGGGGAGCGAGAATTACAACCAATCGAAACAACAAGTTGTTGTGAGGTTTCTACCAAATGGAACCAATTCGCATTCATAAACAAAACAAACTTTGTAGTTCATCGGGATTATACACAGGCGAACATTAAGTTAAAATTAAAGTAGCGACTTAGATTTTTATGAAGCCCCTGAAGGTACTGCCGCTAGATGGCAGTATTATCCATGTGTCAAGATTAACGATGTGCTCACAAGCGGCACAAGTGAAACAAATAATCAGCAGTTGCAAAATGGTAGGACCTCTGTACGAATGTAGGCTACTATTATCGAAGAACGCTCCGTTGTGAGATTTTTTTTTCTAGAAAAAAGAACTGGCAGCAAAGGATGTTCATAAATAAATGTTGCCCTGTGTTGTGAACATTGCCTATCACGTCATGTTGTCTAAATTGAGGGGTTTGGGGGAAAAACCTGGCAGTTCCAATTCAGTACTCTTCGAGATAATGAAGAAAAATTTACCGCCAATGTACAGAAGAGACAAGTCCGAAATGCATTATAACTATGGCTGTAATTCTTGGAACTACCTGGTTCTTCGACCAAACTATATTAAAAAAAATGGAGCTGCCTGGTTTCCCCCCCCCAAACCCCTCAATTGAAGAATGTGATTCCAAAATGCGTTTAGTCTATTTTATGAAAAGATTGGGCTACTTTTTTATCTACTGATTTGCGGACTGAGCGAGTTTTCAAGTGACATGCACAAAGACGCAAACTTTTAGACAATTATTGACGTTGTTTTGGAAGAAAAGAAGCGTAAAATATAAATATTGGTCTTGTAAACCAAAAATAAGGAACACCTTTTAAAACTTCAGAAAAAAAATTATATCTTTTCATTAATTCCCAAAACTAATATTTTAAATAAACTACTTTCTGATATTACAAATATTATAATTATGAGTGTATTATTAAAGTTTGGAGGATATGGTTTATTACGTGTATTTGTGATTTTAATTAATTTTTCTATATTTAATTATATTTGGATTTAAGGTCTATAAAAATCATACATATGCATAAACAATAAAATGGCCAATTTGACTGAGCGAGTTTTGGGATCACACACTTCAATTGGGTCAGAAGTTCTCTGAAGGACGGAGAAGTATCGAACACCGAGTCGGTTGGCCTGTGGATATTGTCATGGAGGCAAAGTGCAACAGGTTGGCGACTTGTTAGGCCTACGAGCAGATAGGAAATGAGCAGGCATGAGGGAAAGAGAGGTGTATATATCAAGTGAAAGTTGCATGGTTGGTGAATCCCCATCTCCCCGAAATTAGCTGTCAGTCTGTGTGCAGTAAAAACAAGTAGTGAGTCAGCTAAAAATAAGTGCAGTTTATTAGGTATGTTGTGTTATGTTTTGCAATGGTTGCATATTCAGTACATGAACGTGCACACATTCTGAAAACGTACATATGGTAAAAGAAATCGTGTGCCAGAACAACGGAAGTTTCAGACGTAAATTCCCTGGCCGCCCAGTCCTGCGTAGAAAAATAATGCTAAATGCTGTGAATAGGTTTAATGAAATAGTTCTTCGAATGATATGATGTAAATTAATTATCACACACGATAGGAAACACTTCCAGCAGCTACTGTATCGAGGATGAGTACCGAATGATATTAATATAACAGAGTAGGGCCTACGTAAGTTTTAATCCGGCGAAACGCCGTGAGTTCGCGAGTGCAAGCAGCGAGAGACCTGCCGCTAGTCAGCCGACAAACACACCGGAAACGTTCGCTGGGACGCACTGTACTAAGAAAGAGCCGGATTGTTTCTAATGTACCGTAATAAGCAACAGAGGATTAACAACATGGGTTCCGGCAGTGATGGAGAAGAGACATACAGTTCTGAAATTTCTTCGGAAAAAAAAGAGTTATATCTTAAATTAGTGATATTTGTTTAAAAAGAATCCCATTCTGTACTCCTTCAGTTACTCGCACTCTTATCGATCTTCTCGGTATTACCTGGATTCACAAGTGAACATGAGACGAACTCTAAACTGAACAGTAACCCATAAATACAATGCATTACATCTCAGAAGATAGCTACTATTTGATGTCGTACTTCCATGGCAGAAGAAAGAAAGAAAGGAAAGAAAGAAAGAAAGAAAGAAAGAAAGAAAGAAAGAAAGAAAGAAAGAAAGAAAGAAATGTAACTGGCCTACTGGCAGCACATTGTCCCTATAGAAAGCATAAAATGAAATTCTTTCCAATAAAAGTTCTTGTAATCTCTCTAGAACAGTGATGTCAAAGCAAGCGCTTTTTTCTGACTTGACGTCGTGCGCGGGCATTAAGCGCTAGGTATGCTAGGAGGAATAAGCAGCCTGTTGGATTAAGAAAACAATGGTGCACAAACTTCAAACGGAACGTTATTTTTATATGGCTTCTTTCTGTTTGTTATTTTCTATATTGTCTATAAAACAAAAGTACTAACACCTATTTCTTAGCCTAATATTGTAGTTGTGTTTTAAACGTTAATAACATAATAAAGAGTAAAGAAGGAATATTCACACAAATTCCATAATAATTACAACTATACTGTACTAAGTGAATTAAACACATCTTTCATAAAGAAAGTGTTATCCCAAAGAAAGACACAATATGACATGACAAGTTGAAATTGATATTTATGGTATCTTTAGCCTTATAAAAGTAATCAAAACAATATTATAGTACAAAGAAAAAATGTTGTCTAGGTATATGTTTTAACTGTAACTAATATTACATAATAAAACTCTTATCGAATTATGCTTTTAGGTGCGCAACTTTCTGTTATCAGAATATTAAATTATCTCGAAATCTGCTGAAGCTATAGAGCTGACGTTTTACCAACACATAGGCACATATCTTTTGTTTGTGATGTAACAGTATTTGCTTTGTTAATTCATTTCCTTACAAACATTTTCCATGCGAATGTTTTCAAACATTTTAATACACTATCTTCAGTAATACGTATTTACGATATATTAGATTTACGAAAACATTGTTTTACTACCTGTAAGGCTACTAAACAAACATACCTGAAAATTTCACTTTTCTATAAAAAAAGTTGAGAAAATATTCCTTTTGAATAAAAAAGCAAACTTGTGAAAAATGAACATTAAAATTAAAACTTATATTCTTATAATGCACTTATACTTCTCAGACAAATCTAAAAATTAATATGGATACAGTTTTAATAAGTTCTCTTCCCTTTATCCATTGAATCAGTGCTGGCCAGCCCTGTATATAGCTCGACCAAGCGGCATATACTACCTCTTTCGTCTGTCTCTTTCCTTTCCGCTGTAAAGCGCTCAGGCTCTCCTGGGCTCTAAAATGCGCGCTTGCTCCTATGGGTATTAGTTGACATCACTGCTCTAGAAGAATGGATCGAGTGGTATATAGAGTGTTTCTAAATTAGACCGACAAATTTTTGGATCTGATAGATAACCTTCTTTCAAACAGTTTTTGTTTTAAGGAACCCATGGACTGAGACACTTTCTTTCAGAGCAAGAAGGGTTTATGTCATTACATAGCTCGTTCGTACAGGAAGGGATTGAAGTAATTAGTTAAGTGGAAAGTGAGTAAACAAATCATTAATGTTACAGGCACAATTTACTGACCCAAACACAAAGAAAACAAACCGAATGAAAAGGAAAAATACTCACTTCAGTGTTAAATTAGAAGGATAGCTGTATTGCTTTTACTGCCTCATCACTACAAGTGCTGGAACACACGTCCATTGACTTCCAGACAAGCATTGCATCGACGTGCCATACTTTGTCGTACCCTAGAAAAGACGCCAGGCATTTCCCTGATTTCAGCTACTGCGCAGATAATGTGTGTTGCAAGATTTTATTCAGAGTCAACAGGGGTTTCTTAAACCACAGGTATTAATCAAATTGGGTTAATGCATACAACCGAGCTCAGGGAATAAACAAACCGGGTCGAAAAATGATACTGTGCTGACGGAGTAAACAAACTGGGTGGTAGTGTTAAACCCCTCTTGCACTGAAACAAAGCTTCCTAACCCATGGGTTCTTTAACGAAAAGTGTTTGAAAGAAGGTTATCTATACGATCCAAAAGTTTGTCGGTCTAATTTAGAAACACTCTGTATAAACAATAAATTTAATTCAATAAACCTGGCAGCTATCATAAATTCGAACACTGAAGATCACAAAAAAGAGATTTCAAATTCCTTATCCAAAAGTTTGTCAGTCTAAGTTGGAAACACCCTGTATAAACAATAAGTTTAATTCAATAAACCTGGCAGCTATCATAAATTCGAACACTGAAGATCACAAAAAGAGATTTCAAATTCCTGATCCAAACGTTGTCGGTCTAACTTAGAAACACCCTGTATAAACAATAAATTTAATTCAATAAACCTGGAAGCTATCATAAATTCGAACACTGAACATCACGAAAAGATATTTCAAATTCCTGAACCCAATTTAGTTTCAGAGTTGTTTGATTAACTCTGTCCTTTTGATAGTAAAGTTGAGCAGGACTAATTCCATTATTTTCTATAGTAAGCCTACTACGTACAAAAGAAATCGTTTCAGATTCGAATAGTAACTTAGGGGACCAGACGTGAGTTTTCTACATTTTCTACATATTGGCTATACTTTTATTTTTTTTTCTTGGAAATATCAAAGATATATGCATGAAATTTCTCATGCAAATTTACCATAGTAGAGTGAATAAATATTGAAAAGTACATTATTATTATTATTATTATTATTATTATTATTATTATTATTATTATTATTATTATTTTGTTTGTTCATGGCTATCACTGCTTTAATCTATCGAATCGTTTAAGGGGTTAGATACAGCTTACAGCAGTACAATTTTTGGAAATGTTCAACATTTTTTTCCTCCATTTCTGTATCTTGTACAATAATGAAAACTGGTATGTATAAAACACTGTCCTTCTATATGAAAAAAAAATTACGATTTAAAAAAATTATTATATATATATATATATATATATATATATATATATATATATTTTTTTTTTTTTTTTTTTTTCAAAATTCAAAATGTTGGCAGTTCATTGTGCAGTGATGAAACGTTTCTCTCATAACTAAAAAACTTATTAACTTTTTCATGTTCTCTCTCTTTTATTTTATTGCTGAAACTCATGTTTACAATATCATGCTCTTTCAACTACATTCTTTAATAAATATTTTTTTTTTATTTTGTGTAATAGAAAATACTGATATTTGACCATTTTTACAATGAATTTATTTTTTATCAGGCAATCTACACATACTAATTTTCATTATTGTACAAGATACAGTAATGGAGGAAAAAAATGTTGAATATTTCCAAAATTTTACTACTGTAAGCTGTACTTAATCCCTTAAGTTGCGTAAAATTTATCAATTGCTCCTCGCTATAAAGAATGGCGGCGGCGGTCATGCAGCAGGCGGTGGACAGTGACGTTTGGAAAGTACTTCAGATGTAAGCACAGTCTACTATATACAGTCGCGAAGCTTGAGGTGATTTTCTGCAAATCTCGTGATAAAGCGCTCCAAGCGGTTAGCAACTAGAAACAATAGACTGTCCACGGTCGACTTTGGACTGTGTCGTATTTCCATCGAGTGCTAGCTCGTTGCATATTTCACATTGATGCTTGTGAAATGTTCGTTATTGGTTGTAATGAAAATGTTAAGGGCTAAAATATAATAATTGGAATAATAATATTTTACTAGAGACGTAGAAAAATTAAGTTTGTTTTAATGAAATTTATTGATCACGTTTTATTTTCAATTCTGGTGGGATTATTATTGCTTAGGCCTACTTTTCTTTTTCAAAGGATATGTTTTTAATTATAGCTGTTAATTTTGTTGTTATTTTTATTTGTTGCTTTACTAGAGACGTACAAAAAGTGTGTTACAATAAAATTTATTGATCACGTTTTATTTCCAATTCTGGTGTGATTATTATTGCTTAACCTCATCCCACTTTATTATCTACGTAAGCCTACACTACAAGTACCGGTACACTTACGTTACTCCATTAATTAATATTTTCATTATTATTGTTGTAAAGGGAAATGCAAATTAATATTTATTGGTTTCATAGTTAATTATCGCTATAATCTTGAATGAGTGCAGGGATTTTAGTAAATTTCAGTTCGTGTTGCACAAACAAAAATAATATTAACCTATTTATTGCATGTATCTTCGAGTTTATGGTGGAATTTAATATACTTCATTAAAATAATAAATTAACTTTATGCATTTAATATTTCAATAATGGAAGGAAGGTGTTAATTTTTTCAAAAGAACACGACAACGAAAGTGTAACATATTTTGTCGTCTGCTAGGAGAGAGATCTGCGATGATGAGGCGATAGTAGCGATCCTAGTGGTGGGCAACTACCCATGTTTGCATTTTTACTACATATTGAGCTTCGCGACTGTATATAGTAGACTGTTATGTAAGCTTGATACAAAAGACAAAATTATCAGTCGCCAAACTCTAAATTTCCCCAGCAACGGAAAGCAACATTTTTGTTACGAAAATGTCACATAAGAGTTTAACTTAAGTTTGGAGGTCAGAGAATTAAATGAACCGAATACAATTACAACTCGTAGCTTACATTCTTTTCTACTTGTTCATTTAGAACGAATGTAGTGACCTACATATAAAATCGCAATTAATTTATATACAACAGTTTCGTAATATTCTGTAAATGAAAGACCCTTGGCTTGTATGGAAGTTGACGAGCTTGGAATAACACTGTGAAATGAAATGACTTGTTTTATTTTCATTCACTTCAACTTTTTGTTGTGAAATGGAATTTTAAAATGTTACATTTTTTCGGATCAAATTTCAGCACATGTAAAGGACAAAACTAAAATTCTTTCAATCACTTATTATCATAATAACCTGCTCTCTTACATTTAATGAGCATATTGGGAATTAAATCAATGGCTTTCCTAAAACATGCTAAGAAATGTTTCATATAAAATAACTTTTATGTCAAAAAGGAAGCAAAAATGAGGAAATTTGTATTGAACTTTTTTGTTTGAAATATCTCAAAGAATAACTCTCTGAAATTAATGACATTACTTGCGGTTCACCATAAGTATATATCGTCGGCATACAAGCGAAACTCACTAAGTCCAATTTTGGTGATTTTGAGTTATTTATACCACTTTATGGAATTTCTTCTGCTCTATCGATTGGTGAAATCCATTTAGTCCTAAAATAATAAATAAACGGGCTATCGAGGATTGTTCATTTTCACTAACTAAAACAACTCACAAAACGTTTGACAGGAGAAATCCATTATTGGACTTAGTGGTAATGTCCTGTATATCTCCTGCTTAAAAATATTGTCCTGAAATATTTTGTTACTGGTGAAATAAACTTAGTCCATGAAGACAGGAGATAGCAACTAGTCCATGCCATTTTTTCATAAAACAATTAATACCAACAAAATAATAATGTAAAATACCTGTTTTTAGTAGGTGAGTCAATTCAGAAGATGTAAATAAATATTTTTAAAAAATTCAGGTTTCTATCTTGCCTCTAACGAAAGATATCTAGTAAATAAATATGACAACATCTTTAACTTCAATTATCTCATAACTATGATTCTGGACTTAGCGAGTTTCGCTTGTATGCTGACGATATTTATTAGTATGCAATTCTTATTTTTGATAGCTGGTTTTTAGCTCTGAATTTGAAAACCGTTTGAATAAGAGCTCTTGATTCTGCATGTATAAAATATACATAAAAAACAAAGCACGTTAAATTTATCCTACTTACTTACTTACTTACTTACTGGCTTTTAAAGAACCCGGAGGTTCATTGCCGCCCTCACATAAGCCCACCATTGCTCCCTATCCTGAGCAAGATTCTCTATCATCATATCCCACCTCCCTCAAATCCATTTTAATATTATCTTCCCATCTACGTCTCGGCCTCCCTAAAGGTCTTTTTCCCTCCGGCCTCCCAACTAACACTCTATATGCATTTCTGGATTCGCCCATACGTGCTACATGCCCTGCCCATCTCAAACGTCTGGATTTAATGTTCCTAATTATGTCAGGTGAAGAATACAATGCGTGCAGTTCTGTGTTGTGTAACTTTCTCCATTCTCCTGTAACTTCATCCCTCTTAGTCCCAAATATTTTCCTAAGCACCTTATTCTCAAACACCCTTAATCTCTGTTCCTCTCTCAAAGTGAGAGTCCATGTTTCACAACCATACAGAACAACCGGTAATATAACTGTTTTATAAATTCTAACTTTCAGATTTTTCGACAGCAGACTGGATGATAAAAGTTTCTCAACCGAATAATAACAGACATTTCCCATATTTATTCTGTGTTTAATTTCCTCCCGAGTATCATTTATATTTGTTACCGTTGCACCCGGGTATTTGAACTTCTCCACCTCTTCAAAAGATAAATTTCCAATTTTTATATTTCCATTTCGTATAATATTCTCTTCACGAGACATAATCATATACTTTGTCTTTTCGGGATTTACTTCCAAGCCTATCTCTTTACTTGCTTCCAGTAAAATTCCCGTGTTTTCCCTAATCGTTTGTAAATTTTCTCCTAACATATTCAGGTCATCCGCATAGACAAGCAGCTGATGTAACCCGTTCAATTCCAAACCCTGTCTGTTATCCTGGACTTTCCTAATGGCATACTCTAGAGCAAAGTTAAAAAGTAAGGGTAATAGTGCATCTCCTTGCTTTAGCCCATAGTGAATTGGAAACGCATCTGACAGAAACTTACCTATACGATCTCTGTTGCTATCCTACTAGTGAATATAACTGAAATGTGTTACTACCGGTACTACAAAAATTATGAAGTAAATTAATACACGTAAATACAGATCGTGAAGCAGTAGGACCTACTTGAGTAAAGTTCTTCTAGAACTTTTTCAACTATTATAATAGTACCGGTAATAATTGCTTTCCTTCCTGATTGACAGTGGGTGAACGGGCATCTGGTGATGAGTCATGAGATTGGTCACTTGCCTTTCCAAGCTGATGTCACCTCTGTCGTCAAATTTGGAGCAAAGAATCGAATCACAGTCGCTGTGGACAACATCCTGCTCCAGACCTCAGTACCCCAGGGACACGTCTCAGAAATGCTAACGTAAGAATTAGCAAATACAAAACAATCTGATTTGATAATCCATGTTGAATCTTTCTTACACTACTTTTAACACTTGAATATAAATAACTGATTAAATGGCAATCTTACTCGTGTTAATTATGTAAGCATGTGCAGCTTACAGCTGTTTCGGTGCTTCTTGACACCATCCTCAGAGCCTACTAGATCTCGGTGCTATCTCAACTTCACTGCCTGTTGTGTGGGTGCGTTCGTGTGATGAAGAGTTGCGTCAAATAGTGTGTGTCAGTGGCGGCTGATTGACTGAGGCAAGTGAGGCCGGGCCTCAGTCACTTGGCTTAACTGAAATCAAATTTTGTGTTTTTATATAATATATTAGTTGTTTGAATGAAGCATATATCGCTGTAGAAGCATTTGAAAACTTTGATGTATATACTTCGTAGTACAGTAGTAAATCTGGGCCAATGTTGTTATGTATTTTGGGAAAATGTAAACAGTAACAAATGAGAGAAATAATGCTGGAGAAGTTAATTAATTGTTAGAATGTCCTTTTTCGAGAAGAAATAATACTGAAAGAAAGGAAGTTTTAAATAAAGAGAGAGACTACCTACGACATCGCTGATAATTTTTCTGACAGATAACCTTAAAACGCGAGTTTCTATTGCATCCTGGTATGGGCAACATAAATGGTTATGTGATAATGTGAGGCAAAATAAACTTCTCTTGGCCTTGTTTGTTGCTGTCAAAGGAAAAAAGTAAAAAGAAAAGAAAGAAAGAAAGAGGAATTTCAACACATAATATGGGTTATTTCATCACACTGAAACAATCACTGAAACTCACAGCATAACAGCTTATTTGGTGAGTGAAATTATTATTTTTCTTGATAGTAATAAGAATAGACTAATAATAGTATTAATAATAATACAGTAATAATGATATTAATAATATAATAACAATAATAATTAATATAATAAACAAACATTTCCTATCGGAAGCACTTAAACTAGTTGCATCTGGCCTCACCGAGGATTTCGATCACCGGCCGCTACTGGTGTGTGTGTTCTGAAATTGATCTGTGTGTTGAGAATTTGATTAGGGTGTGTTTTAGTGTGTCTGTATATTTCATATTGTTCTAGTGTGTTGAGTTTTTGGTTTTTGGGTTGTATGTGTACAATTTCCATGTTTGTATTTAGGTTATTGTATGTATGTATGCCGAACACATAACTAATGCTAACCACACATACAATAACATAAATACAGACATGGAAATTCTACACATACAACCCAAAAACTCAACACACTAGAACAATATGAAATATAGACACACTAAAATACACCCTAATCAAATTCTCAACACACAGATCAATTTCAGAACACACACACTATTTGACACAACTCTTCATCACACGAACGCACCCACACAACAGGCAGCGAAGTTGAGATAGCGCCGAGATCTAGTAGGCTCTGAGGATGGTGTCAAGTAGCACCGAAACAGCTGTAAGCCGCACATGCTTACATAATTAACACGAGTAAGATCCCCATTTAATCAATTATTTATAATCTGATTTGGTTAATGATTGACAAGAAAGGTGACTGCCAATAGGTTATTGTTATTAGATTTAAGCATTTTATCAAACTAAATCCAATTTTTAATATTTATAATAAATAAATTTACTTCTAATTCATGCATTGTATTAAAATAAGTACAACTGACAATATATAAATATTTCCCTGTCACTGTCTCTCTTCCATTCTTTTTGACCAACCGACCAATCTATTAAACGAAAACTGACTAACTGACCAACAATAGACTGAAGAGGTTGTATCATAAGATTACTTATGTAATTATGTTTCTATCATTTTTCATATGAGAGGAAAAGAAACTGGCCACCATACCCCATTATCTCCTTGCTTAGTTGCCTAAGTGGTTGGTATCACTTGTGAGTTTCAGATCTGTCTACGGACAGTTGACTAAACAGCAACAACATTTTCATATTCAGTGAACAAATTAAGATGTTTAATATTCACGTAAGAAACCTTTTAGTTTAAAATTAGATACTTTTCTCTATTTACATTATAAGACATTCAGTTTCAATAAGTTAACGATAACTTTCATTTAATCACAACTGTAAACGCGAATTTCACTTGTTAGTATGTGATTGAAAAAAAGATAAAAATAGAAGTGCATTTAATAATGTGTTATCTCTCATTTGAAGACATTTGTTACATAGTTCGCGCTTGTGAACATATACGGACATATGTATACACTATAATAAATTATAATTAAAACCATGATGTAAATGAATAGTTTATTCAAAAGTAGTCTAATACAATAAAATAGGTATTAATTCTATAGGTATTATTAAAATTCTATTTCAATAATGTTATCTTCACCAAACGGAGCCGCCATTTTCAGTCGATTATCTATGCGGGAAACAAATTACGATCGTAAAACATGTTTTATAGTACCGTAAAAATGTGCAGTTTGAAATGTTGACAAACAAAGAAACAAATGCTAGGGTAGTGATAAAAACAAACAAATGCTAGGGTAGCGATAAAATTAAACAAATGCTAGGGAAGCGATAAAATTGTGCAATAAGCAGCCATGATTGGTTGAAAGACGTCCTTTCGTATTGTTTTATTGGTCAAAAGTAGTATGACGTAGTAAAAGTGTAATAGTCAGTATAAATAGGCGTCTCCGGGCAAGTATATCTTATTTGAAATTATTCATTTTGATGCGGGAAACAAATTACGATCGCAAAACATGTTTTATAATACTGTAAAAAATGTGCAGTTTGAAATGTTGGCAATTAAAGAAACAAATGCTAGGGTAGTGATAAAAACAAACAAATGCTAGGGAAGCGATAAAATTAAACAAATGCTAGGGAAACGATAAAATTGTGAAATAAGCAGCCATGATTGGTTGAAAGATGTCCTTTCGTATCGTATTATTGGTCAAAAGTAGTATGACGTAGTAAAAGTGTAATAGTCAGTATAAATAGGCGTCTCTGGGCAAGTATATCTTATTTAAAATTATTCATTTTGATGTGCTGTAAAAACCCTTGAGAATCTTATACAAAATATTCATTTACATCCCGTATATTATACAAATATAAAGATAATGTAGAGGTTTCTGGGATGTGATGGCCAAATGTGTAATAGTGCTTCTTTGATTACAAACAGTTCTCAGATGAATAGTAAGCATATATCAGGAAGTTTATGGAAGATTTCATGATCATGGTTTATTACAAATGTACATCCAACACTATTTTCTATTATTGACCCATTGGTATAGATACGATCGTATCCTAGTATTTATCTATCAGTTATTTGAAGAGTTTTTAATAGTTTAGTTCGTTAGCTCTTACGTGGAAAATGCTGTCGATACCAAACGTAAAAATGACAAAAGACAGTGAAATAACTTCAGATTATGAATAAATAAGGGATATGTGATTTACTTTTAGTATAACCACAGTCTAGTGTATACAGTCACGAAGCTTGAGTTGTGAGGGTGTTAGGAACAATAGACTGTGCCGGTATTACAGTATTTCGCATTGTCTGTAATGAGGCGATATTAGCGATCCTAGTGGTTGGCAACTACCTATGGATGCATATTTACTACATATTGAGCTTCGTGACTGTATATACTAGACTGTGGTATAACTATGTGTACTTTCTTTTGTGCAGAGACAACGGAACGAAGATTATACAGTCATACACATTTGACTTCTTTAACTATGCAGGCATCCATAGACCAGTGTATCTTTACACGACACCTAGTATTTATATAGATGACATCTCAATTCACACAGATGTTAGAGGTGACACAGGTAAGATCATTATGGCACTAACTTGGCAGTTTTTCATACTGTCATTAAAGTTATGTAACATTGCTGCAGCAGTATATATTTTGATGATAAATTATAGAGGCGAAAATAACTCGGTGACTAAGTAGGGGAAGAGAGGGCACATTTGAACAGTTTTTCTATTTATATTTTTATTCACATCCATTATAAATTTTTTTTAACTTCAAATGGCACAGTAGGCTATTATAAGACATTGCTTAATAAATACTTCAAAAAGTTTATTTTTGCAGAAATTACATATATGTAAAGCAAAAATTAAGTTCGAACTAACTCTTGTAAACTGCCCCATTGAACAGATATGGGGCATTTTTTAACAATGTCCAAATCATCTGTTAAAGAGCTAATTAACGCTTAAAAATATCATGTAAAACCACTGCTATGGATACATTATTTTTTTCTTTAAAACAACTGAAAGTACACATCAAGCACGAAACTGGTACCAGTAGTATAGCATTTCCATCTGCATTTACTACCATACAGACTGTTTATCATTGATCCTCATTCAGTTGAGATTGCCTGTCTTACTTGCCGTGCACCAAGTTCAGTGACAACTTTTGGAGCTTGCACAACTGTTGCAAGACTCATTTTATCTAGGTTACATGTCCATCAAATCCATTTTAATATTATCCTCCCATCTACGTCTCGGCCTCCCCAAAGGTCTTTTCCCCTCCGGCCTCCCAACTAACACTCTGTAAGCATTTTGGATTCGCCCATACGTGCCACATGCCCTGCCCATCTCAAACGTCTGGATTTAATGTTCCTAATTATGTTAGGTGAAGAATACAAAATGTGCAGTTCTACTTGTGTAACTTTCTCCATTCTCCTATAAGTTTATCCCTCTTAGCCCCAAATATTTTTCTAAGAACCGAACCTTATTCTCAAACAGGTAGACATATTTTTACACAGAAGTATAGATCTATGGAAAATATACACCTTTTCATTCAGCAAAAAGAAAATTGATTAACTTAATTATCAGATTATGAACAAAAACATAACATTGATAACTCTCTAAAGAATAAATGGGAGGAAATGAGTAATAGACAAAAAAGAAAACTAACCATGGCAGTTTTCATATTAATTGGTGGCCAGGACTGTCAGACAAAGTTTTTGTAACTTCCCAGTCATTAGAATGCTTGCTAAAAGGGATGAAAGAAGAAACTAACCCAAGAACATCACACTAAATGTCAATCACTTAACCATCTATGAGAAAGACTAAAATTCGAAGGGCAAATGGCTTCATTATCAATTGTTAGCCATTAGACAAAAATAACAGTAGCAATAATGATTATAATGACAGTGGCAGTGGTGAAATTAGCTGGAATATAATATTTTAACACTATTGTCATACATGAAAATATTTGTAAAAATGACAAAATTACCGACTTATGATTCCTAGGCATCATTAAATACAACGTAACTTATGGAGGACTCCTGCGGGCCACAAGTCAAGGGCCTTCCTGCTTTGTTGATCTACTGGACCGTGATGGTAACTATGTGATACGAGATGCAGGATCTGGGAGGCTGCAAGGAGAACTCGAAGTCCCTGTGGCGAGACTTTGGTGGCCCTACCTTATGGATCCAGAGCCTGGCTATATGTATACTCTGCAGGTATGAATACTACCAAGTAGGTAGACAACAAACCTATATTTACCTACAGTCAACTATGGATATAGTGAACTCGGTTATGGTGAACATTCGGCTATAGTGAACTTAAATCATTGGTCCCGATCCACATACATTAAAAAGTATCCATTTTGAATCTTTCATACACTACTTTTAACACTTGAATATAATTAATTGATTAACTAGCGGACTTACTCGTGTTAATTATGTAACATTTGTGCAGCTTACAGCTGTTTCAGTGCTTCACGCACCATCCTCAGAGCCTACTAAATCTCAGCGTCATCTCGAACTTCTCTGCCTGTTATGTGGGTGTGTTACATACGCCGATCACATAACCAATGCTAACCATACATACAATAACATAAATGCGGACATGGAAATCCTACACATACAACCCAAGAACCAAAAACTCAACACACTAGAACAATACGAAATATACAAACACACTAAAACACACCCCAATCAAATTCTCAACACACAGATCAATTTCAGTACACACACACACTATTTGACTCCACTCTTCAACACCTTTCAACAATCAAACACACCCACATAACAGGCAGAGAAGTTCGAGATGACGCCGAGATCTAGTAGGCTCTGAGGATGGTGCGTGAAGCACTGAAACAGCTGTAAGCCGCATAAATCTTACATAGGCCTAATTAACACGAGTAAGTCCGCTAGTTAATCAATTAATTATTAAAAAGTACATTAATATTTCCGTTTATAGTAAACCCTCGCTTCGGTTAAAGGGAACCTTGTATCCTGACAAATTCTTATTTGAAGTCAGACCTCCTTGTATGAAATTGAAAGAATATGTTGAGAACAACATTCTAAGTTTCTTACTCCTTTAGACAAAGGACAAAGGTAGGATTCGTGATTCCTAGACAATGAGCTGTACTGTAAATCTAGACAATGCATGACGACTTTGCCTCACTCCACCGTCGATGGGTTGTCATTCTGTTCTCAGGCACACTACTCTTACTGTTATTTCCAGTCCACCGTAAAAGGGTTACCTTTTTTTTCTCAGAAACATTTCCAATATGACAAATAGAATCAAAACAATGGAAAATAAAACTGCCTTCTTTTATTAAAAGGGGACGGACATTATGTCCAAAGAATAAATGAAGATAAGATTCCAATGGCTTTCAAACTCCACCAATCTTCTCCCAGTTTCCATTAAGTGGCCCGGGAAATTCCAAGGCTGAGTACTGAGTCACACCATGACAGTGTTTGTTATTTCTACCTGATAAGTCTGTTTATAGTGTTCCAACAGTGATTGCACTGTATAAAAATGTCAAAGCGTAAAGTGTTTTCTTTGGAAGATAAGGCGAATATTATAAGTGACATTGAACGTGGTCTTTCGCAAGCAGATGTGGATCGACAGCATAGTTTAAGTAAATCAACTGTGAGTAACAGAATACAGTGTAATCCATTCCACAAAAATTAAATCTTTTAATTACTGTATATAGTATTTTATTTTTTGTTCACAATTTCATTCATTCCTGTCATGTAAGGTTAGGGGAGAGACACTTCGAATTTAGTGAATCTCGGATATAGTGAACGAAATATGCAAGTCCGCAGAGGTTCACTATATCCGGAGTTGACTGTATATATGTAACCGTTCATTTTTGTGTACTCTTTATTAAAATGTATCAGTAGCAATAGGAGCAGCAGCAGTAGTAGTAATAGTGTTGATGGATGTGGCAGCATTGATAGTAATGGCAGTAACAGCAGGGGTGGTGGCAGTAGTGATAGTGGTAGTAGTAGGATTAGTAGCATTAGGAGGGCTAGCAGCAAGATAAGGCATCATTCATGAGGCAACTAAGCCAGGAGTTAATGGGGTATATCGCTCACTGGTAACATATTACACTAATCAGATTTCAGATGTAGGTAATACATATCGTCAAGTGAGATGTACTGCCTGATAACAGATGTACATATCAATCAGAACCAGAACCTCTATCAGAGGTGGTGGTAGTTGTAGTAGTGACAATATTAGTAATAAATGTAGTAGCAGTCATTTGGTGGTAATGTTGAGTCACCCAAAGTGCTCAATAAAATGTTATCTATACCGGTATAAGAAGTAATCCAACAGAAAAAGTATAAGCCACGTATTCTTTACACTTTCAGGTCAGATTATCAGCATCACAATGGGGAATTGAAGATATATATCGTCTTCCAGTAGGAATTAGAACAGTGGAATGGACCAACACAAGTATCCTTATAAATGGCAGACCCATTTATCTCAGAGGGTTTGGTCGACATGAAGATTCGGATGTAAGTTTCTTGTCATACTTTTTTACTTAGCCATTCTTTTTAAGTTAATTTAAAAGCAATTAAATTTTACAATGCGTATTTCATACAATTTTCTAATTAGTCTGGTATTCATAACATGAATAAGTAATATATGTACGCAGTATCTCATACAACTAACAGAAGATTTAAGGAAATCCCAATGAAGGTATTTATTTGTGACAGAAATAACTCGTGTGAGTTGTTAGATGGACATCACAGCTCACATATAGCTTCTCTTTTTCCATACATCTTAGTCTTTTTGAGATGTCAGGAAACAAATTACGGAAAGAAACAAAGAATTTTGGTAAGTTAAGAATATTGGTAGAGTGATAATCTATCATATGAAGAAAAGATTCGCTTATAATGAGCATCCTGCAGCTACAAATTTCTTGATCGAGAAAAGTTCAGAAGTTATAACAGTTCTTTTCCAAAAGTGCTCATTGATAGTACCAGTGCCACCAGCACCTAGGTGGCCAGCGAAAGATCCTCTCTTCCGATCAACCTATCAGAAAAATATGCATCCAGAAAGTCATAGGAATGGGGTGGAGTTTTATGTTGCTGAAAAGCCAATCCTGTGGGAGTTGGTCAACAACAAAAATTCTGCAACATGTCCAGATACACATTCCCTATGACTGTCGCCTCGATGAAGAATAATGATCCAATGACGAAATACTCTAGTACTCAATGGCACCAGACTAGTTTCTGCATTAAACATTGGTGCATGGCAGTGGCGGCTGATTGACTGAGGCAAACTGAAATCAAATTTTATTTTTATGTAATGTATTAGTTATTTGAATGAAGCATATATCGCTGTAGAATCATTTGAAAACTTTGTGATGTAGATAGACCTGTTTTGCAGTAAAATTTGTTCCTGAAGCCAGGATCGCTCGTGCCGGGTCTGGCTCGTGATGTATATAGACCTGTTTTGCAGTAAAATTTGTTCATGAGGCCAGGATTGCTCGTGCCGGGTCTGCTTCTGGATTTTCGTTTGTCTTCGCGGGCTTTTGACGTTGTGCTTTAAACGTCGTAACTGAGGCACAATTCATCTGGCCTGGTCAGATTTCACTCCTCTCAACCATGGGCCGGCCTCAAGGGTAAAGTGGGGTGGGAATAGGGTAACTTGTCTTCCTAAATAGGCCATAAATAACAAACATTCCAGCTCTTTGGCAGGCAGAGTTCTATTGCATCCTGGTATGGGCAACATAAATGGTTAGTCGTAATGTGGAGCAAAATAAACTTCTCTGTTGGCCTTGTTCGTTGCTGTCAAAGGAAAAAAATAAAAAGAAAAGATAGAAAGAAAGGGGAATTTCAACACATAATATGGCTTGCTTCATCACACTGAAACAATCACTGAAACTCGCAGCATAACAGCTTATTTGGTGAGTGAAATTATTATTTTTCATTAGTAGTAATAATAATAGACTAATAATAATAATAATAATAATAATACAGTAATAATGATATTAATAATATAACAACAATAATAATTAATATCATAAATAAACATTTCCTATCGGAGGCACTTAAACTAGTTGCATCTAGCCTCACCGAGGATTTGGATCACCGGCCGCTACTGGTGCATGGTTGTTTTTAAATCTTTATTGCATAAACTTGGACAGTTCCTCTATCTTGTCAGATGTAAATTACAAGAATATCTTCATCTGATTTTAAATGGTGAGCATCTATTTTTCGATCCTGCTAAGCAGAACAAGGTGTAAATAATTTAAACAATTCGTCAATAAGCCTATGTTTATGCATTTATTAGCCAGGACAGATAAAGAAATAGTTTAAAGTAATTTATACAGTTCTAAGGGATTTACATTTTACGAATTACTTGAATTGGACATAAATCTCTGTGTGTAATTAAAAAGATTTAAATATAGTTTTGAAGGTATAATTTAAGTGTGTCATTAAAAATTATACTGCATGTATTATTGTGTCCATTAAGAAGAATTTGCTTATGTTTTCAATAAGGAGCCCTTTTACTTTTTTTATAAATTGCATATTAATGTAGGCTGACCAGACGTCCCCAGTTTTGAGTTGCTGTCCCCGGGGAGCAAATGTTCTTGTTTTGTCCCCAGAACCTTTGATTTTGTTTCAATAAAATTTTACACATAAATATTTAAGGATTGTGAGGGAAATGCTGCGAATCATGCACATTTCTGAATGCTTCTCAGTATCAGACAGAAGAATCAGCGAGCACAGTATGAGATATTCTGCACTCTTTGAGAAAAACAGTTATTATTTATATTTATTTATTTAACCTGGTAGAGATAAGGCCATCAGGCCTTCTCTTCCCCTCTACCAGGGAAAGCATCGTTATCTTTGGTCATCTTAGCATTTGAGTTGCGTGGAATCGTTAGAACTTACGCAGAGTCCATTTGTAAGTAGTTCAAAAAATGAGAAATTTTGTGACAAACCAATAGGTGAGAAGTGGTATGGTATTTTTCAATATTTTAAGAAAAAATTAATTGAAACCGTTAATATACTCTATAAATTTAGTGTGCAAAGTTTTATATTTTTTATTTTATTGGGTTATTTTATGACGCTGCATCAACATCTCTGGTTATTTAGCATCTGAATGAGATGAAGGTGATAATGACGGTGAAATGAGTCCGGGGTCCAGCACCGAAAGTTACCCAGCATTTGCTCGTATTGGGTTGAGGGAAAACCCCGAAAAAAAACTTCAACCAGGTAACTTGCCCCAACCGGGATTCGAACCCGGCCATCTGGTTTCGCAGCCAGACGCACTGACCATTTCTCCACAGATGTGGACCAAAGTTTTATAGTTGTATGTACTGTTACATGTATTTTCTTTAACATTTCAACGGAGAGTGACTAGGTAAGCATTTGCGGTTTTTCTTGAAATTGCCGATGTCCCCTGCTGGACCATAAAAAATCTGGTCAGCCTATATTAATGATGCCCTTCATTTACCTTTGATTCTTTCATTTGATTTTTTATTGTTGCATTTGAGAATATCAAGAAACCCTTTCCAACCACGTTTACTTTGAATTGTCTTAAATGTTGCAGTTGAGAGGTAGAGGACTGGATTACACTCTAATCGTGAAAGACAACAATCTCATAAAGTGGACTGGAGCAAACTCTTATCGCACATCACATTATCCATATGCAGAAGAGCTGATGGATTTCGCAGACAGAGAAGGAATAATAATTATTGATGAATGTCCCAGTGTAGATACTGAGTAAGTGCATGGTACAGTTACTTGAAGCGTGGTAGAAATGGTGAAATATTGTCATACACTAGTAATTGTAACATTATTAAAAGAGCCTGGATGTGTATGCAGACACATACTGGGAGTTCATTTGAAAGTGTGTCATGACGCCACTATTGGTGAGTCAGCGATTTGAAGCAAGTTTCAGTGTCAGAGAAGTTGCCTATTAATCAAGGCGTTCAATCAAACTTGAGAATGTGTACAGTATAACTTGAACGTCGTAGCAACAGATGGCGGCCTGTACGGTCTGTGTGCTATCATAACCTTTTTCGACTGTGTTTTGCGCGGGCAAGTCGTACCCAGGGTATTTGTTATCATCGGTTGTGTACAGCAACATTCCACAACACAAATCAAATGCTCCGTGTCCATGTTGACCGTCGAAGTTAATATCAACAAATACTGTATGTAAGTAATCGTCTTAACCCTCTCCCCATATCCTGACAGTAAGAAAAAACTCACCCTCAGTACGTGTTTCCAAACAGTTCACATTCCTGCCACTACCGGCATTACGGTACGTATCGGTAAGTACTCTTCAGAAAGAACGCCGTACTTGCTAGGCAACTTCTCTAGCACATAGGTAATACTACTCTGCGGAAATGTAGGAAAATTGAATTCTCTAGGCTCATCGGCTAGCCACATGACGGCATAAAGCGAGCCATGACACACTTTGAATTGAACACGCAGTATACTGAAATATCTAAGCAAATATGCACAAAATATTACAGCCAAACTATGCAATACAGACAGCAATCTTCAGTGGTTTAGAACTGCGTTGTTCTGAAAATCTGTCAGTGATATAAGGTTAATTGTTTTGACTTAGGACAGAGATATTTATAATACTTCACAATAAATGGTTTATTACCATAATCACTAGGGTTGGCAGGTGTCCCATATTTGAGACTGTAAAAGTTTGTCCCTTATTGACTCCTCCCAAGACATTCAAAATCCCGTATTTACGGACTAGTAAAAGGATGGCCATTTTTCATAATTTTATTTTAATAGTGCATGTCTTTTTACTATACCTACGGATATCATATTATCATCGCATTACAGATAAAATGAAGTGGTCCACACCTGTGGAGTAACAGTTAGTGCGTCTGGCTGCGAAACCAGGCGGCCTGGGTTCGATTCCCGGTCGGAGCAAGTTACCTGGTTGAGGTTTTTTCCAGGGTTTTCCCTCAACCCAATATGAGCAAATGCTGGGTAACTTTCGGTGCTGGACTCCGGACTCATTTCACCAGCATTATTGTTGCCTTCATCTCATTCAGATGCTAAATAACCTAAGATGTTGATAAAGCGTCGTAAAATAACCTACTAAAAAATTAAAAATAAAATGAAGTGACAAGTAAAGCACACGACGTTGTTGCTATACATTTCTACGGTATGTTAGTGACGAAAAATAAGTGCAGGGAAGAAAAGAATAGATGTTCCACAGATCTCACGAAAGCCGTTATGTCGGGTTCCAATTAAATACCACTGTTTTTGTCTTTGTACTTGATATTTTTAGATTATATTTCGCGGTTACATTTTGTAATTTGTGAGCAGCCATTTGGGGGTGATTCTCTGAATTTGACAACATCCGCATGTTTATACCATTAACTTTAATATCATATTTTATATCTTTTCCAATGGCATTGTTAAGATAAATGTTAAATAAAGTAGGTGATAATGAGCACCCTTGTCGCGCTTCTCCATTTATTTCTACCATTTGTTTCCCTGGCTCATTTCTCTTGTCAGTACATATTTTGGTGCTCTGATATAAACTACAAATGGCTCTAATTAATTGAAAGTATTTGCCACAGTTCTGACTTATTTACTTTATCAAATGCCTTTTCAAAATCGATACGGTATACAAAATGTGCATTTCGATATTGTGTTCCCTCCTTTTCTTAAGTAAAATTAATTAATTTTATGTCTTATAGCTTGTTGCTGTACATACTTAAATTGAAATGCTTCTATGCCAATTATTACTTGTCTTTAATGATTGTCATATCAATGACTTATGTTTCAGGAACTTTTCTCCTTCTCTACTTGAGAAACACAAGGATTCATTAACACAATTAATTCGTCGAGACAAGAACCGTCCTAGTGTAATATTTTGGTCCATAGCTAATGAAGCCAGAACACAGTTACCAGATGCAGATTCTTATTTCAGGTGCTGAAAAAAGTTTTTTTTTTCTTTTTCAACAATTAACTCTGTAACTGAATGAAAATATTATTAATAATTTTCTGTGGTGTATTTATAATATGCATCAAAGAGGATTTGGTGAAAGTAGAAAATACTGACTACTGCTATCTTTAAGTTCACTGTTCAAATTTACTCAAGAATTTAATTAGATATCCTCTTCTTATCAATGACTTTTTATATTTACTTCTCTGAAACAGTAACTTGCTATTAAAACTTCTAGTGATAGCATGTTGTTTTTTGTTTAATCTGGGAAAAAATAAGCTTCATATCATCGGCAGAAAATTAATTTTTCACTGCTCGTCCTTTTGTTTTGCAGGGCCATTGTGGAGCACGTGAGAAGGTTAGATTCCACTCGACCCATAACTATGGCTCTAGCAAGAGGATCTGGTGAAGATCGGACAGTCAGTATGAATTAAAATCTAACAGGCACAATGCTTAGGAATCCTTAGTATCTCGACGTTACATGTTGTATAACATTCGTTAATCTAATATAAACAAGTTTTTCAATATTATAGGTGAGAACATACTAAGTGGCAGCAAGGTAGAGGGGCATATGTCTCCATTAACCATAGGTTTAATTTAAAGAAAAAGAATGCAGGACGATTTTGGCTTCTTCTATCTTCTCTCAAAGACATACAAAGAACTAACTTAAGTACAACTAAATCTGTGTAAAAAGACAATTATTTTCTTTGTATGAAGAAAGTTTCTTTCTTAAAAAATAAAGCTCTGTTCGTCATTTCCTTCCTTATGATATTTGGAAAAGTCGCTGATTACAAAAAAGTTCTACACAAACACTGTGGAACTCGAGAAAATGTGTCCCTGGCTAAACCATCTTCTCATGCATTCCATTTTTACCAGCTGTAGCAACAACACACCTTAGAAAGCTGTTAGTATTGATTAGAAGACCGAAAGCAATCAGTGCACTGGTATCAGAATAAGATGTAATCTTGAACGACAAATTTTTGTTTGCATAAATAAATAATAATGATGTTATTGTACCGGATTTAATTAATTTTAATAACTTAACAGTTAATAAGTGATTATATGTATTAAAAGAGTGTATACAAGAATGAAGAATTTTGTATGTTAAATAATTGACTGTAGTTTTAATTAACAGTAAATTTTAAATACGTGAGAATTTATTTTATAAAGATTGTAGGTAAATTCTGCTCTTGCTGAGAATTTCAGCATTACCATTACGTCTAAGGAAGCACAAACAGCTTCGAAGAAAATTTAAAATGTTAACACAGTGAAATCGTTATTTATTAAGTTAAATAACTTAACAGTTAATCAGTGATATAATATTCTTTTGTTTTATTGAAGGGTCAATATTTGGATGTGATTGGCTTCAACCGATATAATGGCTGGTACAGCAATACAGGAAGGACTGATACAATTCGTAACAATGTGATAGCAGAGGCAGGGGCTTGGTATCAGAAGTACAAAAAACCTATCATGATGCTGGAATATGGGGCGGATACTCTGGCTGGACTTCACTTGGTAATGCAACTTAGTTATAATATTTAATTATGGTGTCTTAAAAATAAATTCTTTCCATTACAGTTTTTGAATTCATCTTACATAGATATTAATATACAGAGAGTTCTTATGAATCACCATAACTGATTTTTATTTACTACAGGAATATCCGGAATTGCAGGCCATACAAAATAGCTTTTGCACCCTACACATTCAGCATTTTTTATCTGTAATCCCAGATATTTCCTGCAGATTCAATGATAGTTCATATTGGCACCGATACGATAACCTTATAATGGCATTGAACAGTTTAGCCAACTTTTAGATAACATGATAAACTAAAATAAGTCCGTTAAATAAAAATAGTCCCCAAATGTTAAGCAAATCATATCAGAAAGTCAGTGAATGACATATAAATGTGAAAAAATATATACACTCCGACAAACTTATAAAACTGTTGTTTTTATCTGGTCAGGAAACTTATTTTTGAATCCATGTTGAATCTTTCGTACACTACTTTTAACACTTGAATATAAATAATTGATTAAATGGGGATCTTACTCGTGTTAATTATGTAAACATGTGCGGCTTACAGCTGTTTCGGTGCTATTCAACACCATCCTCAGAGCCTACTAGATCTTGGCGCTATCTCAAATTCGCTGCCTGTTGTGTGGGTGCGTTCGTGTGATGAAGAGTTGTGTCAAATAGTGTGTGTGTTCTGAAATTGATCTGTGTGTTGAGAATTTGACTGGGGTGTGTTTTAGTGTGTCTGTATATTTCATATGCCGAACACATAACTAATGCTAACCACACATACAATAACATAAATACAGACATGGAAATCCTACACATACAACCCAAAAACCAAAAACTCAACACACTAGAACAATATGAAATATACAGACACACTAAAACACACCCCAGTCAAATTCTCAACACATAGATCAATTTCAGAACATACACACTATTTGACACAACTCTTCATCACACGAATGCACCCACACAACAGGCAGAGAAGTTGAGATAGCGCTGAGATCTAGTATGCTCTGAGGATGGTGTCGAATAACACTGAAACAGCTGTAAGCCGCACATGCTTACATAATTAACACGAGTAAGATCCCCATTAAATCAATTATTTATTTTTCAGTTTATGACCATAGTAACTTTCGAGACCATAGTAACCCCACTTGAGGATATTGTAAGTTCAAGACTTTTATCAAACTATTTTTAATGTCTTCTTTTTAAGAATAAAGCCCATCCCTTTTCCATCCTGTTTATGTCTCATGTTATGGTCTGCCTAATCTAACTACAGGCCTAATTTCACTACTAACCACTTTTTTAATACTGGAAATGCTAATGTACAAAAGACTACACAGATTACTGTATTCGAATATATTTTATTACTCAAGGAAAAATTTAACAAAATAAGAACCGATAGCAAACTTACGAAATATATTTTATATGATTTTGGAACATTATATATATGTGTTTTTACACTTAATAAAAAAGTTCGGTACTTTAAAATTATGAACAATAGTTCATGTTTCCTTTCGTAAATTTTTTTCTGTAATAATTAATGTAAAGCTTCAAATAATACTGTAAAATAAGACAAACATTTCACATACATACTGATTTCTCAATTCCTATTGTCTTAACATTTTAATAGTTTGTGTTTAATTTTCCAGTATCCTGACTATGTATGGTCAGAGGAATATCAAGTTGAAATTATGTCCAAACATTTCGAAGCATTTGATAGACTTAGAGCGAAAGGATTCTTTGTGGGAGAAATGATATGGAATTTTGCTGATTTCAAAACAGCACAGAGTAAGTAGCCTATAAATACAATAAATTACTTAGAATATTCTTAACGTAACTGTAAAATAAAAAGAATGTTGATACTTAAATGTTTCATTCTACAGCAATAACGCGAGTTGGCGGGAACAAGAAAGGTATCTTCACACGAAGCAGACAACCAAAAGCTTCAGCACATCATATAAGAAGGCGTTACTGGGCATTAGCAAGTGAACTGGACAACGCAATAGTGCCAAGTAACATTGACCATTATGTGTCTTCAAAATAACTCAATAACTCTTCACTTGTTAGAAACACTGAATGTGAATGAAAAATACTGTGTGAGATATTCAGTACGACCAAGAATCTGTGATTACCAAGATAGTTTCGAAAAGAAGAAGCCTATCTTGCAAGTGATAATCAGTAGGGCTAGGATTTTGATGAAATTGCATCTTTTTTCTAGTAAGCCAGAAACATTGCCGCTTTAGTATTTATATGTTATGTGATAAACTGAGTGTTTTAAGACACATTTGTTACGGCATTTTTTTGCATCTTTTGCCATAAGAGCATCTTTTGTGTTATTCGGACATTTTTTTAGGTATTTTCATTTAATTTTGGCCACAAATCCCCATTAATATAAAATGTTTATTTCCTTTGATATTTTGTCTACATATTTTGTCCATTAATACCCATTATTTTTTACTTAGTTATTTAACAACGCTGTATCAACTACGAGGTTATTTAACGTCGATGGAGTTGGGAATAACTCTATGATATTTGGTGAATTGAGGCTGAGGATTCGCCATAGATTACCTGACAATTGCCTTATGGTTGGCAAAACCTCGGAAAAAAATCCAACCAGATAATCAGCTCAAGCGGGAATCGAACCCACGCCTGAGTGCAACTCCAGATCGGCAGGCAAGCGCCTTAACCAACCGAGCTATGCCGGTGGCTAATACCCATTATTTTGTAAAATATTTTAATCGTTTTTCCACACAAATATTGCCCTTTTAACGTAGTACATCCCATGTAATGGATCAGTCCAACCATCCCTTCAATATAGACTCCTCTATACTTGCTAATTCCGTATAAGAGTGGCCTTGTGATGGGCTACATGGAAACTATATCAGGTAAAATAATTAATTAAAGTGTAGGCCTACCACTTACAAAAAATTATATAAAATTAAATAAACTTAAATGTTGGTACTAGAATTTAATTTAATTACTAGTCTAAATATTAAGCAGCATAAAACTCCTTTTCCTAGTAAGCCAATTTTAGGATATAAGATCAATAATTTTTGGGGAATTTTTAAGGGCATTTTTGAAAGATTTTTAGGTCATAGATGCATTGTTTGTACGACATTTTTTCATGATTTATAGGTCATCAAAATCCTAGCCCTAATAATCAGTATTCGAAAGAAATTTTATAACAATGTGTTGAATAGTATAATTGTTTCGAATTTAACTGTTGCATTAAGAACAACATACGAAGAGGTAAACTAATTTAATGAGAAAGCCAGTTATGCATTTGTTTCCATAAAGACGTCAATGTGAGTTGTGTATATGAATTTCATATAATTTCTTAATTTATATGATATTTTCATTAACCAGCTCGTAAGATAAGAGTATCATTATGAATATAATGATTCTTAACATCCATCCTTTCATTAAGTCTTTGTGGTATGTAGTTTCATATCTCATTGATCTGTTATATTTAAATGACTAAAATAAATTGACATGTTATTTATATATTACATATTTGCGTTTATTTATTGTAAGATAAGTGTAGGTTAAGAAGTATTGCTGTTATTTCTTTAACTATAAAAAGGGATCAGTCAGTAACGATGCAGAAATGACATTAAACAACAAACTACAAAACTAAAGAGATGAGACTCGTTAAAAAATTAAAAGCAAGTTATACCTTTTAACACAGGAAAAGATATAATAAACCACTTTTATTTACTTAGATTGTATCATATCTAAGGATGGAAGAGCAAAACAAGATGTTAAGCATAAAATAGATAAGGAGAAAATGACTTTTCAACAGCGAAGAACATTATAGAAATCACAACAAATCAACAAAAATATAAAAATCCGAATATTGAAAACGAACATTTTGGAAGTTTTATTATACGGCTGGGAAAGATAGAAAGTAATAAAAAGAAATAACTAATAAACTACAAACACATGTCAATCACTGTCTCCGACATACTAAAAGAATGTTGGCCCAAAACTACAAGCAACAAAAAACTCTGGCACATAAAAGAAAAGAAAATGGAACTGGATAGAGTATATGTTAAGAAGAAAGCATAACTAGACGAGCGCTGGATTGGAATGAAGAATACAAAGATCAAAAATAACCTGAAAAAGGACAACAGAAAGAGAACTTAGTACGTTTTTTTTAAAACAATGTTTATTAAATTCACAATATATTTACAATATAAAATACACAAAAATGTTAATGTTGTATTCTAACATCTTCAGTTTATGGTCAGCTAGTATCTTCTTAGAGTTCTGCTAGCCAGGCAAAGATCAGATTTCTCTGGTGTGGTTTTAATGGCAATAACCACCTTTCTGTCCAAATAACGAGCAGTTTCTTTGGTGTCCTCTTATTTCTCTGAAACGACCATTATTTGTTTGAGGTTCTTAGAAGATTGTTATTTTAATGAAGGACTGTATAACAGCATTACCTGTAAGTAAATGGTTACAGTTTTATCATCTATCATTCTAAAAACTTCTGGAAAGTATGGGAGGAACATACTACAAACGCCAGACCAGCACATACCAAACCTAACACATAGTACTAACCAACAGGATAACAAAGAAATACAGAAAGATGACGGTACCAATTATAGTTCGATACCTTAAATATAATGAGGCAGTGGAGATCTCTAGGACTTCAATTTTTTTTAATTATAATCATTCATCCTTTATGGATTCTTGCTGTGTTGATCCATTCTCTACAGGTTCTACAATTTTTAAACACTCATCACTAAACTGAACAAATAAAGGATTCTGCATTGCTAGCTTCATGGCAGATTCAGGATTGTCTGATTTATCAATGGATACCAACATATCACGAAGCTCTGGATTCTGTAGAATTTGAAGCAGTGTCTTGCTTTCACCTGAAAATGAATTACATTAATAACAATAAAAAAACGTAAATTTTTACTATAAGAATTGAATTTCAAAATTCTGCATTGTCATTTACCAAGCTATGAACCACAAACCACTTGTGCTCAAGATGTAGCTTGGCAGCTACAATGCAATATAACTTATTTAAACTTTATATACAAGGTGGGAAATAAGTATGGAATATTGCTTACAGCTTTCCTATTTTTAATTTTAAGAAGAAATTCCATAGCCCTATACAAAAGTTGAAATCATGTACAGATCTTATTAACACATTAAGAGTCATTATGGAACAGTCCATTTTATCTTATATTTATCGACTTCGCTAAAGCCTTTGATTCTGTGGATAGGAAGAAAATATGGGCAAAGTTAAGACATGTAGGAATACCAGATAAATTTGTTAATATAATCAAAGATATGTACCACAAATATACATGCTATGTATCACACTTAGGAAAACTTTCGGAACCTTTATCAACCAGGAGTGGAGTTAAACAGGGTTGTCTACTGTCATCTCTGCTGTTCATCCTGATGTTGGATGATATATTATTGAAAGCAAATAAAAATCGTAAGAGAGGTGTTTGATGAAAAATACTTCACTAAATCCAAACATGCTGCTGAAGAGTATAATAAAAGTAATTCGTATTAATCTGTTAATTTACGATTCATATTTGGTATTTTCCGATAATTTTTTTATTATGTTTATTTAACGACATTCACAATTGCAGAGGTTATATCAGTGTCGCTGGTGTGCCAGAATTTTGTCCCATAGGAGTTCTTTTACATGCCAGTAAATCTACTGACATGAGCCTGTCGCATTTAAATACACTTAAATGCCATCGACCTCGGCCGAGATCGAACCTGCAACCTCGAGCACAGAAGGCCAGCGCTATGCCAATTACGCTACTGAGAGCGACCCAATAATTTCGTAATTAAGTAATTAGTATGTACACTTTACTTTCAGTCAGAAAACTTTATATATATATATATATATACAACACATGTTATACATGAAATAGGCCTGGTGTAATAAGTTGTTGCTATATGATAAGTTATCTGACTGAAAAAGTGTAGGTGTATATACTAATTTCATAGTAATCTGGCTGTAATTGTTGTGTTTTTCATATTTTCAATTCTGAACCAATTTTATGACACTACACTGGATGAAGCATAAAATGGATTCCGAAAAGGCGGATCATGTGCAGATGGATATTTTACACTGAAGCTTTTGATCGAAAAACATAGAGAATTTAATATTGAACCCCATCTGGCATTTATTGATATGAAGAAAGCCTTCGACAGAGTAGATAGAAACAAATTATTGAATATTTTAGTACATGATGGTATTCCAAATCAATTAATAACAGCTATTTACAATATTTATAATAATAATCATATACAGGTTAGGATTGAAAACAAATATTCAGAATGGAAACGAATAAATCAAGGAATGAGATAGGGTTGTACTTTATCTCCTCTATTATTTATAATATACATGAATCACATTATTAAGGAATGGAGATTGAAACCACATGGAAGTATACCAATATGTCGTTTGTCCCAAATAGATACCTCATTATTTGCGGATGATATTGTGTTTATGGCAGCTTCAGAAGATAATTTACAACGTTTGGTTTACAACTTTAATCAAATGGCAGAAAGTTTCAATATGGAAATTTCAACTGACAAATCTAAAGTGATAGCTTTTTTAGGAAAGGAACCAGTCCGTAGCAAAATTTGCATCAATAATAAGATCGAACAATTCAAAAATTTTAGTTATCTCGGTTACCAAATTTCATATGAAGAAGAAAAGGATTTGAATGAGAAAATTATTAAATTCACCAAAGCAATGGGGATAATTAATCAGATATTCAAACCAACCTTAGCACAAAAACACACGCGCACCAGAATTTATAAAACATTGGCCAGACCTATACTCTGTTTTGGTAGTGAAGCTTGGACGATTCGTAATATTGATTCACAAAGATTAACGGTGGCAGAAATGAGATTTATGCATCATACAGCGGGATAAACGAGAATGGATCACATTAAAACTTTTGACATTATGAAAGAACTGCAGATTGAACCGATTACAGAATACCTACAGAAATACAGACAAAACTGGAGATCACACGTCATCAGAATGCCTCGTTCTAGAATTCCGCGCCAAATTTTAAATTACCATCCTGTGGGCAAGAGATCCTTGGGCAGACCGTTCAAGCATTGGCAAGAGACCGTAACGGGCCACTAGGCCCAATATATGCAAGGATGATGATGACTAATTTATTATTGTATGTACGGTAATGTATTTACTTATAATTTCTCTTATGAAAATAATACTTAGTGACGACAACTTTTTTTTGTCACCTTGTTTGAACATGATTTCCAGCTTACTTCAGAATTTTAACTTGGCAGTCTGAGGATGTAGACACACATTGAATGTTTATATAGCATGCCAATAAAAACTTTGAGTTTCTCAAATGATATGTCATTCATTAAGTTATATCATTAATACTTAGACCTACTTAATAATAATCATATAAAAATGTTACCAGTACCATAATTTTTAAACATAGGACCTAATGTGTAGGCCTATGTATATATAAAGAGGTTTGTACATATAGTAATTCCTGCACATCAGAGTAAGTCAACAGAGTAAACACTCACTTGCTTGTGGCTCTAGTCAAAACGTAATCAAGATGGAAGATAATCATCTGCTCTTACTGCAAGTGAGCTACTGATCATTAAGGCGGCTCAGCTTCTCATGCAGTGAACATCTTTTGTGAAAATCTTCATACACAGTTTACACATATCAGATTATATAGCTACCAAAGTGTTTCAAAAGCTAGTGTAAAATACTATTAGGCTTATATCATCTCAATAATTTAAGATGGCCCACAGATTTTTTAATTCTTTAAGAATGTTGTACTATATGAATTCAATTTTTCACCCCTAAATTGAAAGCTAAATATGAACTGTTCATCCCCATTGATTTGGTATCGTTATGGTAAACATGTAGGTATGTGAAACTTGATCATATTCCTTACCTAGCATATTCAGTCTCTCTAGAGGAACAGTATCTTCTGTCACATAATCATATTTCCTTTTTACAGAACATCCATTTTGCACAGGTTCTTCTGGTGGAGAAGTTTCACATTTAAGTTTTTTGTGTTCCTTCCAGCAATTCAATGAACAGCTAAAATTTAAATAAATATTGAATTAAATTAATTATTTTTTTCTTCAACGTAACAAACCACATGACCAATCACGGAACAGCATTAAAATTCAGTAAGATTATAGCGATTTCCGGGACACCAAAGCACCATGCTTTCATTCCCTCAAGGTGTGGAACAAAAGTTTATGCTTAGATAGTTGTTTACATCTGCCCCATTATCAACTAGCTATCTCCTTCATGGGAGATGTTAGATTTTGGTGAACTGAATGGTTATGTAATTTCTATATACAATGGCAGATGACAGTTGAGCTATATTTTAGGGAAAAATGCAAACGAAAATGAAGTGAAATTTACATTTCTTCATTCAAGAAAACCTCCTCATTCTTTTAACTAGGTCTGAACACCTAATGTGCTCTGTATACTTTTAGCTATGTAATTTGCAGAGTGTATCCTGAACACAACAAATTGCCGGACTTACATTCTACCTTACATTCTTCTATCAGATTACCAGGAAACAATTGGCATTCATACAGTCCTCTCTGTAGCTTGAAAACTCAAAAAAGTTTCATATCCATGGTTCAAGAATTAAAACAGAAAATCAATATCCCGAATTTAAAAGAAAACTTACAAATTAAACCAAACCCTTTAACTCTATTAAATATAGAATATAATCTAAATTTAACAGAAGAAATACTGAAATCAGAAGTAAGCACTGAAATAATGAAACAATTGTCTTTAGAGACAATTAATATTAGGTACCCTCCACAAAACTGGCTTCACTTATACACCGACGGATCCTTGATCTCCAGAGAACAAGGTGCCGGTGCAGGTGTTACGTGCTGTCTCTTCTCACTTTATAGATCTCTTGGATATGGAACAACAAGTTTTGATGGAGAAATCGTTGCAATAAGTGAAAGTCTCAGGAATCTTCTATGCCACATCAATAAATTTAAGAATGCAGTTATAATGTCAGACTCCAAAGCAGCTATTCTATCAATAGTCTCTAAACACACACCTTCATCTCAAACAGCAGAAATAACTAAAATGCTCTCTCAATTAATATCACTCAATAAAAGAATTGCATTCCAATGGATATCATCCCATTGTGGAATCCTGGGAAACGAGAATGCGGATGCACTAGCAAAGAAGGGCAGCACTGCTACTTACAGACCTGTTACTAAATCTACATATTACTCTGTGAAAAGATTTATTAAATCTACATACTTAGACTTTAACAAACAAAATTTGATAACACAATCTCAAGGGAAAAAATGGAACTCTCTGCATCATAATCCACAGTTAATTCCCGATTTACCACGAAAATCGTCTGTAGCTCCATTTAGATTGGCAACAGGCCATGATTGTTTGGCCAAACACCTGCATAGAATTGGAATATATCAGTCCCCTAACTGCCCATTGTGCAACTCAAACCAAGAAATGGATTCAGAACACCTCAAAATCTGTGCTTCAGTGGCTGACCATGATAAATCTTTGAAAAATATTGGAGTGCAAGAGGTCAAATGATTTTATTGTCAAACACCTGGCATTAGAAAACAACAACAACATTCTACCTAAAGATGAAAAGAAGAACATTGCTGAGGTCATGAAGCAATTCCTGTACTAAACAGAAGACCAATAGGCTTGAGTTAGCAGCAGCCACCACCTTCAAATATGAGATAAATAGGTACCGGTACTATGTTAATGTTCTAGGGTAAGTTGATAAAAAAAACGTTTTCTTCTTGTAAATTAAATTAAATTTTTAGTTAACATAGCCAATAGGAAAAAATAGCATTTATATTAACCAATATTAATATGGGGCCAGTGGTGTACCAGTGGTGTAAACCAATTTACCGACAGAATCATTGCCTAGGGTGAGCCACAGGAGGCTGGTCTACACTAAACGACATTTCATACAAGTTGAGAGGATGCTAAGGTATTTCTTTCCCCTTCTACTGTCCCTGAGTCCGTCTGTAACAGGCCGGTAGCTGTTACCTCTTATACCTGCACCCCCCAAGTTGTACACACAAGAAAATAAAATATTAAATAAAGTACATAAATGGATATAAAATACAGTGACACAGATGTTTGACAATTAGATGTTTCAGTATATTTTAGTGTCGTTCTTTCAATATTTTCAACTAATAAATAATTAAAGTAAGGAATGTTAGTTTGTATTATGAAGTCAGGGGGGAGCGACACAGTGCAGATTGTCCCATTGTGTATGCTGTAGAGTAGCAACTAGCAGTGAAGAAAACATTTATCTTCTGCTGTCAGTAGCTTTTTAATGTGCCAGTTGATATAAACAACAATAAAATGAAATACAAACGCTTAGTATAGATTTTCGAAATATAGATTACCGGTAAACATTTTCAATACTAAGAATTTTCACTATGTTCAAAGTCAATTAGTCGAACGTTAGTAAGAGAGACAGTAGCATCTTCCCCTTCACGGATAGTAAAGAGTGTGAATAGAGGGGAAAGCCTATCAACCAAACTGAAATAGGGATTACACACACGATGAGATGAGATGAGATGAGATGAGATGAGATGAGATGAGGTGAGGTGAGGTGAGGTGAGGTGAGACGAGATGAATTAATATGAGATGAGATATGAGATGAGACGAGATGAGATATGAGATAAGATAAGATGAGATGAGATGTTAGGATGCCACAGGGGAACTGCAGCTCCAAAAGAAAATTCCTGTGTTACCTGGACCACAGACTTGCCCAACACAAGTTATAAATCGAGTATATCAGGAATCGAACCCGGCTCCATAGGATTATAAATCCAGTGCTCTAGCCACTAGACCACCGTGGCAGTTCATTATTAGCAAGGTTATGGGACTTTTATTACGTCTCTATAAATCAAATTGAGAGAAATGTATCTAGCAGAGGCCATGAATATTGTTTCATGTTCTTGTGCAGATTGTCCAGTGTGAGGGCTGAGCTAACTTATCGCATTCCGGTAATTAGCCTGGGATTGTTGGTCTTTTACAAGGTATGTGTCAAGATTAGTGAGTTAGTTGAAAGGATATCTAAGTGAAGTGAGGCTGAGGAATATGTGAAAAAATTTCAATGATTTACGATCCTCGGCCTCATGTCACTTAGATATCCCCTCAACTAACCCACTAACCCTGTCACATATCTCGTAAAAGATCGGCGATCTCTTGCTAATTACCCGCATTCCAAATCAAGAGACCTGTCAATCTGAACTCCTGCATTACCCAGACTCGTGGTTATAAGAAAACAAACACATACAGTATATGGTCTATATTATTTAAATGCTTAATCACTGGTCTGCGCTCATAACAGTTTGTGTGGCTATTGGTGTAAGAAGTGAGTATTGCGATCTTATTATTTGTATGCGTGACATCACAGTAAAAAAATATGCCCCCTGTTCTTTCAGAATTTAGCGGTAAAACATTCCACAGTCAAAGCCGGGAAATTGATAGTAGGCCTAGGCTAATGTGTACGATTTCAAAGGCGGAAGTACCGGTAAATAAAAAAGGATTTACGTATTAAGTTCTACAAAGAAAATTAAAAAGTATGAAAAGGGTTGGCAAACCATCTCGGGTATCAACGCAGACCCAGTTTCTAGATATTATGATAACGAAAGAAACATGACGAAGCAGGACTTCATTTGACGTGATCATAGGGAAAAATGTCTCCAATGGTTAAAAACTAAATCTAATGGAGGCATTTTAATTAAAAAACATTATCCTATACCAGTGGCGTGCATTCTGGGTAGGCTAGGTCTGCTGCGCCTACCCAGACAGACAGGAAGAAATTTATTAAATTTGTATTTAAAAGTAATACTGTTAATTTAAGAAAGTCTGCAGAGTCCTTAACTAATTTCAGCAAATTTTGGCTTGGCATCCTATTTTCATTTCCTTTTGGTTGGTACTGTACGTCGCATTTCAATTATTGTCCGCTGTGTGCTCGCTCTCGCGTCATCTTTCGTCACTGGAGAGTTGGGCAGCTCGGCTTGCTGAGCCTCCCTGGCCCTGCAGTGAGCGTAGTGTTTCCCTTCATAATCAGTACATTAGAACAGCTGGCGCATGCGCCCTGATTTACATGTCTTGCCCATTGCCATAGTATGTTAGGCTGGTAGGCGCTAACGAAAGCGCTTTTGGTGATGAAATTACTGTATTATAGTGTTTATTTGAACTTCTATTGGTAAAGTGAGTGTGTTATAGAGTTTATTTAAACAAAGTGAGGTAAAACTAGTGCGATATTGTTGTAATATGGCAGAAGATCACTGTATAATTGAACAGATTTTTAAAAGGACTTTCGGTTGTAGATCATTGAACGAAAAAGTTGAAATTGTAACTGTGGGGGGAAGACCAGTGCCGGCGCTTCCGAACTTTAAGCTTTACATAAAGAAAAGAGTAGAGAATATTTACGTTATTTCAATGTGAACCAATATGTGAAAACTAATTAGCTAACAGGATGCAGTCATTATTTTGCTGGCCATGCTTATTAATTTGTAACGATTTTTTTAGTAGGTTATTTTACGACGCTTTATCAACAGCTTAGGTTATTTAGCGTCTGAATGAGATGAAGGTGATAATGCCGGTGAAATGAGTCCGGGGTCCAACACCAAAAGTTACCCAGCATTTGCTCATATTGGGTTGAGGGAAAACCCCGGAAAAAACCTCAACCAGGTAACTTGCCCCGACCGGGAATCGAACCCGGGCCACCTGGTTTCGCGGCTAGACGTGCTAACCGTTAATTTGTAACGAACAAAGTGTGTGGAACAAAGAGGGTTATAATAATTTAAATAATCTCAGCAATGCCATTGTCAAACACGAACGATCGCAATGTCATTTGCGTTCGGTTGTTCAGCTTTCTTGTTTCGGAAGTGTTTGTATTGACACCCAACTTGATCAACAATTGAAATCGGATGTGGCGCGTCACAATGAAATGGTGAAAAAGAACAGAGAAATAATGAAAAGCCTAATCGACACAACGTGCTTCTTAGCCATGCAAGTACTGCCGTTCAGAGGGCATGGTGAAAGTGAAGATTCACTTAACAAAGGCAACTATATAGAATGTTTACATTTGTTGAGCAGCTACGACACTACTCTTCGAGAACATGTAGAGTCATCTACAACATTTAAGGGCACATCAACAGAATTCAAAATGACCTGATAGCTGCTATCAGTGGCGTGTTGATGGAATCTATTAAGAATGACATTTCCATGGCCCAGCATGTTGCAGTTATTTTAGATGAAACATCCGATGTAAGCAACAAATCACAACTATCCACCACTCTCAGGTATGTCCATGACCAGACAGCACAGGTTCAAAGAACGTTTATTTCCTTCGTTGATGTGAGTGCAGATAGATCCTGTAATGGTTTATTTAATCATGTAATGGACATAGTGGGATCTTATGATATTAGAGACAAATTAGTTGGTCAAACATATGACGGTGCGGCAGAGATGGCTGGAGAAATAAATGGACTCAAAACCACAGTTCAAGACATTTATCCTAGAGCTCTATTTGTTCATTGTTTCAGTCATGTCCTAAATCTAGTCTTATCTCAGTCAGCTATGAGCATTAAGGAGTGCCGGATCTTTTTTTCAGACATTGAATGGACTAAGTAGCTTCTTCTCCAAGTCTACAAAACGCGCGCATGCTCTTACTGAATATTCCAACAGAATAATTCCAAGAAATGCACCCACAAGATGAAATTTCTCTTCCAGAATAGTCAATATTGTAAAGGAGAACCGTAAATTGCTGGTGGACTTTTTTAAAAATATACTCAACAACTCATCAGACTGGGAAAGTGAAACTGTTGCTCTTGCGCGTGGATATTTGTCTTTCCTTTCAGAGTTTGAGACCAAATTTCTTCTAAATGTGTTATCAAAGATCTATGCATACATTGACATTCTGTACAACATTCTTCAAACGAAGCATTTGGATATTCTGTATTGTGTAGAAAAGGTTAATGAAACAAAACGTATTGTTCTACATGAGAGATACAGATTTGATGCATTATGGAGTGATGTTTGTAATGAAGTCGAATGTGAAGAAGTGCCGCGAAAAAGAAAATGCTTGGAAAATGATGTCATAAAATACAGGAGAATATTTTTTGAAAAAATAGACAATGTGACAAACCATATTACAGATAGGTTTGGAAATCTCCCTCAGTTGGAATTTATTTCATTGCTTGATCCAAACAAATTTCAGTCTTATAAATTAAATTTTCCTAATTCCGCCCTGGATGCGCTGAATGTAAAGCACAGTGCAGTGTTTGATATAGTTCGTCTAAAAAATGAATTGACAGTCCTATATTCAATGGAAGAGTTTCGTGGAAAATACCCTCATGAACTGGTGACACATTTAAAATCAAAACAACTCCACACAGAATTTGTCGAACTGTACAAATTGACCCTACTGGTTTTGACCATACCAAGCACATCTGCATCTGCTGAGAGGTCATTTTCTGCCCTTAAGCGGATTAAATCACTTCAAAGATCAACTCAAGGGCAAGAAAGATTAAGCAGTTTAGCCTTGATGTCCATTGAGAAGAAAAAGCTGAAAGAAATCTGAAAATCCCCTACATTCCACAGCGATGTCATTGAGGAGTTTTCTAAAAAGGAACGCAGAATGGAGTTCACCTTTAAGTAAATAAGGTATGATTTATTTAATTACCAATTTATTTTATCATTAGTTTCCGGAAGTTTCTGTTTTCTTACCCTCCTTCTGGCTGCTGCTCTGGTTTGATGTCAGAACTCACTAAAATTATATCAAATTATCAATATGTTCGAGATATTGTAAGTTGTATACCTATGTAGCATGCAAACATGAAGAGCCTACCCTAATGCAATAGGTTGCGCACGCCACTGTCCTATACACACTACATGCGAAGTTAACTTGACACTTCTTCGAAGATATAGAGATGAAAACAGATCAATCCTTTACTCAGACAAAACATGACCCACATCCAAATCAGTCATATCATCCCAAAACATTGGATTGATGACAATAACTCCAGTGTTCTAATATGTACCATGCTTTCGCCCTCAAAGCCCTACCGGTACTCATTTACAAATTAAGACTGAAGAAATGCTATTTCCCAAGTGATTACAGGTAGTGATGAACACAAGAAATTACACGAAATAGCTCATGAAATAGTTCCTAATTTACAAGGATTGTGTAGGCTATACGATTTGATAGTCACTATACAAATTAGTGCTATTAGATCCAAGCACAAACCTTCAGTTACGACAAGGAAACATCAAACATAATGAATAGGCTAGTAGTCACTCGCTTCCAGGCTTTCATTAACAAATTAAACGAATCTAAAACGCTGGGCCTAGGCCTACTTGTCCATATAAAGAGATGATTTCCTCCAAAGTGTCATTCCCGCATATATCAACTAATTTTAACTATACACAAAAACAAACTAAATCTCTAAATTTATTGATAACAAATTATATAATTAATCCATTATCACACATTCACACATGACTCAATCATTAACATAAAAAGCAAAATCAAAACATAACCCTCTACGGATTACTTACTATTGTAAACGACAGTTTGGACATTTATAATTGGATCTCTTAGACTTACAAACACCACAATTCATATTAGGTACCATTTACGAAATTAATTTTCACAGGTTGAAGCTAATGAACAAAAATTAACCAATTTCTTTCTACCACCGTATGTTACCACACTTTCAGTTCCCACGTTCTTTCTGCCCTGCAGTGTTGCCAACGCCATTCTTAAAAATCGCTATGAAACTGTGTAGAAGTCGCTAAACTGCTATATTCTTCAAGGAAAAATGAGATTATTTTGCCACTGTAAGTATTTAAAAAAACTACTAAATCCGTAAAACAGCAATACAAATTTCATAAATTTTTACCCGCTAAACTAACACTGAAAAAAAGCCGTATCTAGCGGGGAATCCGCTGAATTGGCACTTCTTTTTATCCTCTCAGATTGGCACACTGCTCACCTGATGTTGAATATGCAGTGTTGCCAGGTCCTGAAATATCTCTTGCAGGTATGTAGAAAAAAAAATCCCTCTCATCATAAATGCAAAATAGACCTATAAACAGTGGCGGATCCAGGATTCAATGAGGAGGTATTTTCAGTCCTGCCCACTAGCTACTATTCAAGTCAAACTACTTACCCCGAACAAATGCTTTGTTGACGTACTATGTAAGGCAGAAATAAAACTGTTGGGTTTAGTTTCGTCAAAATAAAATAACTCCGTAAACTTCACTGTTGTCATATCAACTACAGAGGGGAAGGGAGTGGTAAAGCCTCTCCCTGGATCCGCCTACATGTAAAATGAAATATTGTCACTTCTATAGAATAATATATACTTCAAATAGAATAAAGTACAATTATTTTAAAAAGACAAGAGAATAAATGGATTATAGTTTATTTTATTTGTTAGCCATTGATTGTGCGTACACACGTAGCTAACGAACGAATGAATGACGAAGCGAACCTTCGCTGTTTGGAGTATAGCTGGCGCCAGCATTTTTGGAGTGTATCCTAGATATATAGTACCCTGTTTGTCAGCATGTTGATAGTGCAACTGAGAATGGTACCACTTCCTATACACGTCACATCAGCCATATGCCAAATACAGTTGTCAGACTGACTGCGGCAAATGTAGAACGCTCGCAGTTAACGTTCCCGTTGCTTATTTCACACGCCAAAAACGGTGACGCAGACTGTAACATACAAATATGCTAACCAATAAATGGTCAGAGAACATTCGCGTTCGCTGGTTACCCGCAATAATGGCAGACGAAGATTTATTGTAGAAAGAGCAGTATTTATTATAGACAGTCTAACACGAAAGTCGCAATCATATAGAATAGAGGCATTGACTTGTTTAATGATTTACGTTAAAAGCTATTTGTAAGCAAGTAAATTTGTTGAGAATAGTACAGTCATAAAATCTCATAATAAGAGAGAAAATGTTATTAAGTCATTCTAGTAGGCTCTAGATTAAAATATTTTTATTATTGATTATTGTCAAAATGGACAAATTACGAATGAAAAGTCCACAAAAAGATTAGAAAACACTAACTCACAGTGGCCATTTCTGTCAGTTGTCTTCTACCATATCTCGTAACAAACAGAGCGTTAATTTTAATTTGTTCATGTCTGAGTGCGAATAAAATACGTACCCCAGTTTTAAAGATGCCATTTTGTCAAAAAATGGTGCATATTAGGGTAAGGTTGCCTATATCGCACCACTTTAATATTTTAAATTTTTATTGAACAATACAGTGTTTATTTTCTACATTTCTTTACAGAGATACATTCATAGAACATTTACCTCTCAGGAAAAAAAAAAAAAATCCTTGAATTTGGTTTCCTATTTTTCAATTAGGATGACATTTTCGAAACACTTGTCAGTGGTGCCATTTAGGTAACCAGTCTCCTAAATAGCACCTGAGTTTCTTAAATCGCACCACTTTATCTGCAGGGAACAGGATGAAGGAAAATTTTAAATATTGAACAGTATTTAACATGAATAATATAATATATGCAAATTAGAGATGTATTGAAATAAATGAAAGATAATTACGCTTCTTTAAATTAAATTAAAAAATAGAGCATAATTACCTAACATTTAAACTGTCTGATTGCGTTTTTTATTGTTACACATTTGCCATATGCTTCTCCAGGCAGTTCAGATTGTAAACTGCGTCACCTTTTCTCCACGATTATTTGAAGCCACCTAAGTATTGCTTCTTGATACGACTTGAATATAAACATCTAAAGGCTGGGGCCTGTGAGTAGTGTGACCAGGAAGCTGAGGCAGGAGCACACCATTTTCCCGAGACAGTGTTTCTAAATTTTTTGGAATGAGTTGTATAGATGGACATATAGAAGCAGCACTTTTTTCTAAGGCAGGTTTTAGTGGCAAATAAAATATTTGAGCTATTCGACAAATAGTTCACTGTTGATGTACGAGTAAACTAACTCTGAGCAAAGATCCTGCAGGATCACCAGCCGATAATGTAGGATGCACTCTTTAACATTTAAAAATTATCATGGGTGGCACAAAATGTCCTGCTACGCTTGTACAAAAAAAAAAAAAACACGCACGCACGCACACACACACACACACACACACACACACACACGTTGCATTAACACCCCTCTCACCATTTGATATTGCACCCACCTGATGCAATCCTCGTTCAGCTAAAATTTTTGGGGACTCCTTTTGTACAGTGCTGAACCCAGACTCATATATGTAGCAAGTATAAAATGAGTCTATCTCATATTCGTCAACAATTTATTTCCGTAATACCGAAGAATTCGAAAACGTTCTCTTTGTTGAAGCCTCTGGTAGGACATAACGATACAATATCAGTTGACACAAACTTAGTTCAGGGTGGCATCTCATAAAAACATAATACCACTGTAGCAATTGTAACGACCACTTTTTTACATTTTCAGTTAAAAAACTGGAATGGCTAAACTCGTGGGACCCTGAAGATAATATTTGTAAAGCGAATTTTAATTTCGCTTTCCAAATTACTCTATTTCAAACCACGAATAGTAGCCTATATAAAGTGCAATGAATAACATTTGATTTATAATTTTAAAAAAGTTTATTTTGTGTCACCAAAAAGGTTGAGAAACACTGCATTAAGGGCAGCAGGTTATGAATGCATACAAAAATTATGGCAGAACATACACTGATACTTTTGACAATATCTACACAATATTTACGACAGCCATACATAAGTTTTGTCACTGAATCTCGAAAGAAAGCTGAATTTAATGATATACAGTTCATTTAATTTAGATTATTAATCTGTCCTAAAGAATTTGTTTAATTGTTGCAACAAATCGAAAATACACTAAAGCATAAGATCACATAGGTACAAATTCCTGGTAAACCAATGATCTCATTAGTCCTAAATTTTTATCAGATCTTACATATACATACTGCTATAAGAAAGTCACTTTTTTCTTAATTTCAGAAAGATCTGCCGATTTTGCGATATTTAAAAACATTAGAGTTTGGAAAAAATAATTTTCACAGAAAATATAAAATTATGAAACTAACTTAATTTTCAAGTTATAGAAATAAAAACTGAGCTTCAGTAGGCCTATCACAAGGCAATATTTAAGATCTGGTAAAAATTTGGTATCAATGGCAACATTAGTTTACCAAGAAAATGTACCTATGTAATCTTATGTTTAAGTATATTTTCGATTTGTTGCGGCAATTAAACAAATTGTACAGGGCAAATTAATAATCTAAATTAAGTGAACTATAAGCCATTAAATTCAGCATTCTTTCAAGATTCAGTGGTAAAATTCATGTATGGTTATCATAAATTTTTTGGTAGATAGGTATTGTTAAAAGTGTTACTGCATGTTTTGCAATTATTTTTGTGCGAGATCGTGCGTATTTGCTTGGTTTCCGCACAAAACCAATCCGCGGTAAGTCTAAAATTCCACATTCAGTATTCCCAACCTAACACACATAACAATTTCCCTCTTCTTACTGCTTAAGTGACATATTCATTTTACTGCTTTAGGCTTCTAACATATTATTTTTAGAGACGTTCAATATAGTAATAATTATAAATTGGAAACTTACCACTGCAATTTCACCTAAATTGCAATGTTAATTATTGTTTTTAAATATTTGCAAAAATTAAGTAAACTCTACAACTCCACTAAAGTTACTGGATTCGTGATGCAAATAACATTAAGGAAGCCGTGAAAAAATCACCAAGATTCCAGATGCCGATGTTATTACTGCAATATGTTATATAAATGATATTGTTAAAATATTAAAATGAAAAATAAATCATTACATAACCTTACCGTTTGTTTTAAGTTCGCATTTATGGACTGGGGGAAAAAAAAGACAGATGTATATCACGGCTTGCTGGAGTATAGTAAACACAGAAAACATTTTAAAGCAACAATGTTGAAGATAGATATTTTTGTTTTACAAATTTGCAGTCATTGAACAGAAACCAAGATGGAGATTTCATTGCAACTAATTAGAAATTCCTCTTTCAGGTATGTAATAAACGATCTTCGCACAAAATAATGTACGATACACGAGCGGTATGTTTTCTTTCAATTCTCGGAAATTAAAAAAGCTAAACTACGTTTCGCTTTTCAAACTTTTCCTCGAACATGAAAACTTCAACATACCGCTCTTGTAATGCATATTACTATTGTATGCGTTCGCAACCCTCTGCCCTTAACTATACTTTCAAAAGAAGCTGAGCCGTCCTAGAGTCTTTAATGTCCTCCAAAATTCTTCACGTTCAGCCAGGTTTGTTTCTGCATATCTCAGATCTAATAGCAGTCATGGTAACCATAAGAGTAATGAAGATAGTACTGAGTGCTGCAATGCCAAAGAAAAACTTTGTCAGCAAGATTTGCTGCAGTCTGATTCAGAACTGATGGACTGGACGGGATATTGTTGTTACTGTACCCATTAATAAATAAATTTCCAAAATTTACAGAACATTTATTCTAAACACAATAAAGGAAATTTTACACTATCACTCAGAGTTTCTTTTGAGAAATAATATATTCACATGGTCTTCATACAGTTATTGTTTAGAAGTTGTTGTAAAGTTACACAGCTGCTTTATGCTTTTAGTTCCAGGAGTAGTGACAGTCTCTACTAGAGAAATGTTAGAACAATTCTTGAAAGCAAAAGGCATCCTATAACAGACACCGTACATTGAATTCATCTTTTAAAAAAATCAAGAGGTATATAGCTGTAATCAACTTGCAAGAGTGAATAGGTCCAACTCTTCATGAATATTTATATACAAAAATCATTAACACAATCATTCTTCCTATTGCTAAAAACCTGTAGACAAATTAATATGCTAGTTACATTACAGAACATATACATCATTTGGTTCTTAAGAAAATTGGAGCGTGATTACAATATTTCCATGCAGAGATCAGAACAGGGGCACAGTTTCTACTATACAAAATGGCAGAGAACAGCTGAAACAAAAATGTTTTCTTGTACACTACCACATGAAGTAAGGGACTGTTTGAATCGGTTTTAGTATAAAAATATCCAAATATTAGAAATAATTAAAGCCTATGCAAATAATTTCAACATATGGATTAAGTCCATCACATTTTAAATATAGATACCAGAACATTCTTTAAAAATTTTTTACAGACCAAAAATATCTACAGCTATAACGCTTCATTAGAAAAAAACAAGTCGATATGACTGAAATAAATACAATGTATACAAATCATGTTCCTTGTTTTCCATTAAAACTGCCACAAAATGCCTTACTCCACATGGTGAGCTTTGTGCTAACTATTATTTTGTTCTCGACACTCTTCAAATTTCCATGCCTTGAAAACAACCTAACAATCACAAAGAAGCAGTCAAAGTTGGTACACCTGCTATGCAGCCATGTGCGCGCATGCATGTGCGATAAACATAAATGTAAAGCATGTCTGACAGAATGAAATGCGATTATTGTACATTATACGTTCTCAGAAACAAGTTTAAACGAGCTCCTTCCTCTTTTAAGAACAAAGAAATTGCTGCTTCTGATAAGAAATTAACAACAAACTGAAATTTCTCCCTCCACGGCTTTCACCAGTCTGTCCCACACGTACAATGAAAGACGTTGGTCAATGGATCACAACACATGATCGTGCACTGATGTGCACAGTTCTTGTCCTCTCTGGGTGCACATTGGGTGGTGGTGGTTGTGGTGATGGTGTTGGTGGTGGTACGGTTTTCATCTCAGTTCTTCTTCAGTATGGCAACAGTGTGCTGTCTAGGCATAAAACTAACCATGCATTAAGACGCATGCATCACTGTCCCCTAGCAACTCGATCTTGTGACAGTTATTTAATATTATAATAATAATTATCAATATTCTTATTATGTTATTTATTATTATTATTATTTTTATTATTATTGACTTGGCACAAGTGAAACATATTTATTTAGAAAAAGCTAGCTACTTGTGTGTTTTTTAAAAGTTGCAATAATGATCCCTCCCCTACTCCAGTTCACCTGGTGCAGGCCAAAATGTGGGGAACATAGTAAGGTTTCCTCCTCTCACAGCAACATCATATTTTGAAATTACTAACACAGACTAGAAACAAGAAAAAAGAAACTGACGAAAGGACCAGCAAAACAATAAAATAATTGTAAACCACAATTAATAAAAATATATTGCACTAAAACTCAAACGTAGGAAAAAAAGTCCCATATAACGAAATGACAGAAGGTTATTTTTAAAAAAACTGTAATCAGAATCGACAATATGAAATAAAATTCCAATATAAAATTTATACCGAAAGCACATGCATTCCATTTAAAAGCTAATATGCAGTTCTACATTGGTTCCTCTGATTTTGTTCTCGGCTAAAATGAAAGAACTTGGGAGGGGATGTATGCACCAAATGGTTTTCTAATGTAAACAAACATCAGGCTTGTATGGCAGTAGATAAAATTGGACTTAATTACTGTAATGCATTCGTGAGAATATCTGCTATAAAATTATCTATTTTTAACAAATACTGTATATGTTATCTAATAGGTTATATATGTGTTGGTTTTGTACAGGTCCAAGCACATAATGCAACAAGTAGAATTAACAGAATGAATCAACTCCTTGTTCATGGAAATAACAATTGAAGAGATTTGAACATCAGACGGAATACACTTCACGTGTGTAGCTAGCTACTGTGGAACGTGACTTTGAAACCAATGCAATGGCTGCAATTGTCTGATACAAATAAAACAAAACATGCACACTCTCACACAGTCGTATATCACTCATACTTGTGAACTATTCCGTTATTATGCGATATCATTCAAAGTATGGGAGTTTCTTAATGAAGTCCGTAACTACAGTTTCGAGTGTGACCAATTCCTCTCCCTATTTCCTTCCACAACACAATTTACTATGCTCCCCAACTTTACAAATCGACTTATTATATTATCACTATTTTCAAATACATATTTTGTCCCCCATTATATAAATGTTCAATTCTGAAAACAAATGCTAGAAGTTTGGGAGGTGCAAAATCCCACCCATTCACTGACTAGCTAGCAGTGATGACCATTCCAATTCTGCTTATATGGTAGTGGAATCGTCACCTGTACAAAGCTTCAAGTTACCCCCACAAACGTGGAATTCCGTACACTTATCAGCTCTGATATCATCCACGACAATATATCAGTAAAACACACAAATGCAGAACACATTACTCCTGACTCTTAAAAATGCAGTAGGCCTTCTTGTCACTTCAATATCCTTTACCTTATCGACATCAACCATTAAAAATTTATTTGTGCTCTTTTCTGCTAAATTTGCCAGCGTGTAATAGGCCAAGTAGCTAACACTGATGACATCTGCTGTCACAAGGCTACCATATTCTTGCAGAGGCGGATTATAAACCCAGGCAGAACATCCACTGAAAACTGTACAGAGGAACAAATGTCCTTGACCTGCAGTCTGAAGGCCACAGGATGTGGATGCTGCTAGATGCCGCCTGCATACAGCAGGTTGGTGCTATTGTTAGTAGAAAGTTCTCCTTGCCCAGTCCTGGTCTCACATGTTATAGGCTACGTAGATGGGATCGAGTTGGTCCGCCAGGAAGCCATCTCTGAGATGCATGCGTTGCTTCTCGCCACGGGAATTGATGGGCACAACACCTGGATCCACAACAACCACCACTCCTACAATGAGGTGGTGCTCCTCCAGCACTGTATTGGTGACGAGAGGGACTAGATCCAAAGCTTCGTTCTCGTTTCCATCCAGTTCCACTACCACCACAAGCAGGTTCGTCCACGTGAAGACCGCACTGCAGGAGAAAGATCACAAGAGGTGTTACACACAAACTGAATATGAAAATCTACTACAGTGAAACCTCTCATTTACGGACATCGAAGGGACGTAACAATCTGTCTGCATCTGGGAGGTGTCCTTTATTGGGAGGGAGGCTCTCCAATCTAACAGTAAATTTGTAATATGCATTATGTATCCCTTCAAGCCTTAAATGAAATGTATTACTGTAGTTTAATTCTAAATACAGTATACAGTACTACAGTAAATTCTTTGCAACGTCCACACCTGTGGAGTAACGGTCAGCGCGTCTGGCCGCGAAACCAGGTGGCCCGGGTTCGAATCCCGGTCGGGGCAAGTTACCTGGTTGAGGTTTTTTCCGGGGCTTTCCCTCAACCCAATACGAGCAAATGCTGGGTAACTTTCGGTGCTGGACCCCGGACTAATTTCACCGGCATTATCACCTTCATTTCATTCAGACGCTAAATAACCTAGATGTTGATACAGCGTCGTAAAATAACCCAATAAAATAAAATAAATTCTTTGGAACTCTGAACTACTGTAGATAAAATTGAAAAAGGAAAATACAGTACTGTGCCATGCAATTTATTCTAGGTCTACAGTTATGCAGTACTGTAATTTACAGTTTTCAACTTAACCTTTATGTTCAGGTGCCATGTTTGTCGAAACAGAACAACTAATTGAAGTGAAGAGAATAATCCTACTAACCCTATCATGTGTCGAATACAATTTCAAGATCGCGGAAACCTTGGACCCATCAGACAGGTTAAATTTTATGACTTTATCCACCCACTTCCAGCTAACAAGGAGTAGCAGCTGGGCTAATGGTAGCCTACGAGACTCTTATGTTATGTTTCATGTTAAGGAATTTCTGTACAGTTCTCAAAAATAAATTTTCCATTTTTGTAACACATTAGGTCTTGAAATCCAAGTTCTGGCCGCAGTCAGGAGGTAAAGCAAGCTTTAGGACTGTGAAACAGCTGTGCGTGTCCGTGTCTGAGAGTGTCCGTAAACGAGAGTTAAATTTATCATCATTTCTATATTATTGCAGTTGGGACATAAAAATCTGTACATATATGAGGAGTGTCCGCATCTTGGGGGTGTCTGTAAGGAGAGGTTTCACTGTATTCCTCAAATTATGGCCGCGGGACAAGAGTGGTACTTGAGCATAGCTTAATGATTCTGAAGGAATGTGTCATATATGTACACATAAATACTACTAAAATGTTATAAAGTAAGCTATTATCTGCCCTATAATAAGGCAGTGAATATCGGATATTAAGAAAGAAACACGAAAGAAAAATTGAGACTGCTAAAATGAGCTTTTAAAATTAATTGCAGGTTACACATTGTCAGGAAAATTGAAAAATGTGGATAATACGAATAATAATGGAATATACAGGGTGAACCGTAAGAATTGTAATTAATTTATGGAGTTTTTCTTTGATATATTTCACACAAAAAGTTTAATACAATTTTGCTTCCTTTTCGAGATAAAAATTGTTCATTGATTCTGGTTCACATTAACACTTTGTTTAAAAAACTTAAAATTGTTAAACAACACGTTAAAAGTGTTAAAATTTTTAAAAAAGGTTATGTACCTTAGACAGACGGCCCGTTTCGACGCCGGTGCTGCGTCATCTTCAGTGTCTTACCGTCTATCTGTCTAATGTACATAACCTTTTTTAAAAATTTTAACACTTTTAACATGTCGTTTAACAATTTTAAGTTTTTTTTAAATTGTTTTATATGAAACATTTCATAGCATATTTCGGAAAAGCCACTGATTTAATTCCCAATATGCTTAGTCAATTTAAGAGAGCACTGTATTATGATAATAAATGATTGAAAGAATTTTAGTTTTGTCCTTTAAATGTGCAGAAATTTCTTCTGGACAAATGTAACGTAAAATTCCTTTGCAAAACGAAAAGTTACATTTATTCAGATCAATTTCTGAACATTTAAAGGACAAAACTGAAATTCTATCAATCATTTATTATCATAATACACTGCTCTCTTAAATTAACTGAGCATATTGGGAATTAAATCATTGGGTTTTCCAAACACGATATGAAATGTATAATATAAATCAATTTTGATCTTGAAAAGGAAGCAAAAACGAACAAAATGATATTAAATTTTTTTTGTTTGAAATATCTCAAAGAATAACCTCCTGAAACTAATGACATTACTTAAGGTTCACCCTGTGATTCACGAGGATTTGCCACCATTTATAAAGCTTATTTCCAAAGACATTCTGAGCAGAAAATGTCTTATAAACATGTGTTCTACTCTCAATATTTTCAGAGTTACATTAATTTGAAGTTGTTTGTAAAATACGATTATTCCTGAGTTTTAAGGGTAAAAAAATATTACAGATAAAGAATGAACTATTCAGGATTATCATTTCTTTAATTGACTTGTGTTCTGAAGCTAAAAATGTGTTGTGAATTTCATAGTTGCTTCGTACAAAATTTTTTTAGATTTTTAACTACAAAATTACATTTTTCTTACGCACTTATCACAACAATTATTACAAATCACGTCACTCTTGTAAATTCTTCAAAACTGTACATAAGGATGCAGAATTAAACTGTAAAGAATCAAGTTTCTAAAATAATATGATTTGTAACAACTGTTGTGATAAGTGCGTAAGAATGATGTAATTTTTAGTTAAAAACTGAAAAGCAAAATCTGTATAAGCAATTAACAACACATTTTTAGGTTCAGAACACTAGTCAATTAAAGAAATGATACTTCTGAATAGTTTAATCTCTATTTGTAATATTCTTTTACCCTTAAAACTAAAGAAAAAGTGTATTTTACAAACAACTTCCAATTAGTATAACTCTGAAAATATTGAGATTAGGACACATGTTTATATGACATCTTTTGCTCAGAATGTCTTCGGAAATAAGTTCCGTAAGTGGCGGTAAATCCTCGTGAATCACCCTGCAAGCATTATCTTCCAAGAAGACATTTCAATGCATCTCTTGAACAATAAATTAATCATCATCATCATTCACGACAAAATCAAATGTTTAGAATAATGATTTTTACATTATACAAAAATAAGGGAGAAAAATGGTGTGTGGATAAGCTTCAGAGCTTCTACCGCGTTGTCTTGATGTTATTGGCTGACGTTTCGACCGCTGTGTTGTGGCCATCTTCAGAGCAGTTGTTGGATAAGGAAATAGTCTGCCAGCTATTATATATATAGTAGTCTCGATGGGGGGAGTACTATATATATATAATAGCTGGCAGACTATTTCCTTATCCAACAACTGCTCTGAAGATGGCCACAACACAGCGGTCGAAACGTCAGCCAATAACATCAAGACAACACGGTAGACGCCCTGAAGCTTATCCACACACCATTTACACCAGCCGCAGAAGCCTACGCGAACACTTAAGGGAGAAAAATGCTCGAAGTGAAGAAAATTACGGGAGCTGGGAGACTGTCAAAAATTAGGGGCAAATACGAGAGGGTTTGCAACTTTAACTGTGACCGTTAGATCGCAGATCGACATGTTATAATCATGTAAGAACCCTACATTTTATTATTCATATGTCTAAAATGAGATCTCGAACATTTATACTCACCATTCTGCAATCTTCTTGTGACAACGCATGACACTGTTCTCAATGTCAATAGGATGGTAGCGCATGCCTCTTAACATCACTGTTTCATCCAGGGCACCCACTACAAATACAGCATCATGTAGCTCTGTAACAAAAGATTTACTGTTATAGCCCTTTAATATTCTTTAACAAAACTAAAGCCATATAGTCTGATCACAATTGTTCTGCTTTCTGAATACACACGTGGATGCACACACACATATAATATATTATTACTATGCTACAGCTTTTTTTTTGCTTCAAGTATGTCGTGAAATGGAAAGTTTTCAATGTTGTAGAACTACTTTGGGTCCATCTTCCTGCATACATACAAAATGGTTCACTTTCAATGCTTATTTTCAATCTGTGCACTGCATATTAATACATCACGAGGAACTGTTATACATGGAGGATTGTGGATCAGTAAGATTTTAATCTGATATGTTTCCACTCTTTACTAGCAAAGACCTCCAAAATTACTACTGCGATATCTGTTCTCAGGAGTTGAGGACAGAACAACGGCAGACCTGACATAGAATTTTTCCTTTATTCATGAGCAAATAAATCTTTTAATACTTAATGGGTGTTAGACAAGACTTGTAAAACTGAAATCAATATAACTTAATATATTCAGATAATGTGCCATGCTAACCATACGACCAGAGTGTCCTACTAGTTGTGAACATCCAGTTATGGTTCACAATCTTCACAAAAGAACAGAATAGGCCAGAGAGATCAACCCTTGAATTTGATGACGGTGATAGCGGCAGTAGCAGAAATATTATTTTATTTACGAACTTTCAATTGCAAAGCTTATAGAATCAAATTCAACATGGGCGATAAATTGTACCTGGAGCTTTCTATCAGAAACAGAGTTCTGAATTTCCAAGTCTGGACCTAGAAGTTGACTGTTACATTAAATTTACTATTGATAACGATGGTAAGGGAATATAAACAATACAGTTTAAAAGTACTGTGTCGAAACAGATCAATCAGAGCATAATAAACAATGTCAGGCAATGCGACCATGTGGACTATCACCCAATAAAAATCTCACTTCATTCCATAGCCATTTAATCCAACTCTGTTGCCAGAACAAATACCGGCTAATGTCTAACCTAGAAGCAATGTTTTGGATCAGAAACCACCAGTTCTAGTTATAACTATGGACTACACAATCTATATTTTATCGTCACACTTTAAATGGTCCAGAAAATCTACATCGTGATAATAACTAGGTTAGGCAAGCAGAACTTGGCGACAGTTGTAGCAGACATCCAGTGCTGGGCAGTATTTGAAATACATCTGTATTTTGTATTTTGTAATTTGTAAGAATTTTAGAAAGCATTTTGTATTTAAATACATAAAATTGGTGTATTTTGTATTTCAAATACTCAAAATACTTTCTTCTGAAACCCATTGTCGTAGCCTTTGATTTAATGCAAAATGAGAAGACGTGCTATTATGGCAAACTTTTGCCCACATGAATTTCCCTCCAAAACAGATTACATATTCTGTTATCTAGTAATCTATTCCAAGTAACTCCAGTCCTAATAAGTTCACTTTCATCAATATTTAAAGCAATGTTTTATCTGACCCCAGAAGCAAATTGAGTTATTTTGGCAGTTTGCTTCCACCCATCATTTAAGATGGATGGCTGGCTACCTGACACTGTCTTACCAAATGATAAGAAGAGGACACAGAATATGTGCGTGAAATCAGCTGGGCAGTTCTCTGCTGGATATGATCAAAACAACTCAAGTACAAAAAGAAAAGAACTTGTCTACTGCGGAGTATGAGCTCACACAATTCTTCAATTGCAAAGGGACAACCCTGTGCATTCTACAGAATTATCTAACAATGAAACAAGCTTTCTGCGCCTGTAGAAAGACTGTCCTGTTTTGCAGGATTTATTCATTCAGAAGCAAGGGGATCCTTATCTGATAAACTTTTTGAGAGAGTGTTTTTTTTTTTTTTTTTTTAAGGGAGCAGTAATTATTCATATATGGCATAATTTCATTGCTGACTGGGAAAAGGAAGAATGTTCAGTTACAGTGTTTATACAAAACTTCGAGGTAAAAATACTTAGATTTTCAGTAATATTCTTATTTCTTTGTATACTGTACAGAGTATTTGAAATACAAATGTATTTTGAGTATTTGAAATACAAATGTATTTTGGTTAATTTTTTTAAAGTATTTTGTATTTGTATTTCAAATACTATTCTTTGAAGTATTTTGTATTTGTATTTGAAATACTTGGATGTCAGTATTTTGCCCACTCCTGCAGACGTCACAATCCAGAGTACGTCACTCATCCCTTCTTTTAGCCCAATGTGTCATTGACATAGTAGGGTAGAGGGGATTTGTATTCACTATGTAGTGCTACATGGTTGCGAATGGATCATGGAGACGTCATTCAACACCGGTGGACTGTGGAAGGGGAACCAATGCTTTCCCCATGCTTCCACCCCTCTCTCTCCCAGTTCTGCAATCCCTGGACTAGGTAATGAAACACAAACTGTTAGCTCCTGCTCTTTGTGATGCTCAGTCAGCTCGTATGGAAACCATTCTTCATCCATACACTTTCCTCAATTTAAAAAATGTGTGAAGCTTGTTCCGTCACTTAGAGAACCTTTATTCAAGCACATTCATGTCTTCTTCAGTTCAAATTCGATAATGGCCTTCATACAGTGATACGAGATTATTGCTGAAAATTTTCAGCTGACTCAATTCCGTTTTTAAATTTCTTGAACTGCTGCTTTTTTGCCTATTGGTATCTCATTAAAGGCAAGATACATTTTTAGAGCAGTATCACTGCTTAGGTTTCGAGTTTTAACTCGTAAAGTAAAGAAGTTTGTATGATGCTCTTCGTCTCAACTATTTTGTCGTCTATTTATTAGCAATGAGCCAATAGTTTGACATTATTATATTTTTCCAAGAGATGCAACAAAAGATTGCTTTAGGCAGCCTTGCAAGATTCTTGTAGACTTACACACTTCAACTTGTTGCCAAAAAAACGAACAAACTTTCGTGTTCACCTATCATTTTCCATATCATTACAGATTATTATATAAAAATATTCATGATATACATAAACTATTTCATTATAAGCTGGCAGTACTGATACTGAAAGTTACAGTAGTATCAATGATGGTTGCGATAACAACAAACAAATAAAATAATAACAACAACAAGAACAATAAGGGTCCATAATAATAGAACAAGTACTGTATCTGAATTTAACTACCTTGGCTAAATAATATCTGAAACTACGATGGACGTTGACAGGAAACAGAAATAAAACCAGTTAAATGGTATTACTGGTATTAAAAGGAATTTTGGTAAACAAATGTCAGTGACTATAAAACTGAAACTGCATAATATAGTATCGAAACCTAACCTTTTATATGGCTGTGAAAGTTGGGTCTTAAAGTAAAAATGATAAAAATAAGTTAGAAGCTGCTCATATGGGATTTTTGAGACCTATATTGGGTTTAACAAGATTAGTTAGACAGAGAAACGTAATTATTAGGGAGAAATTAGGTGTTAGCAACAGTGTTGATAACATTTCCAATTATCAGTTACATTGGAGAGAACATATCAACCAAATTTTTCTAAATTGCCTCCTCATCTTGGCTTTTCAGTATCGACCAGATGCAAGTGAGATTTGGGAATACCAAGATGAATATGGCAAGACCAGAAACATAATTGTAATTTATAAAAAAACAGGATGAAGATCCTATTAATCTGGTTCATGATGATGATGATGATGATGATGATGATGATGAATATAATAGCATTGATGTCTTCATTTCTCTGTACTAGTCAAATATGTAGATCTAAATGGAAGAATGAAATAAACTAAGAGTACACATTTAAACACACATACAATGAATATAATACTGTGAACAAGCAATAGCAGTAAGGTTTCTAATTTTGATAACGGAAGGAAAACATATTTCAGAAAAAGGAATACTCATGATTCTCCCACAACTGGTTGCTATATACAAAGATCCCTTTACATGTGTACATGTTTTCCCGAATATCAATAAATATGGAATCTGAAGAAAAGCCTGTCTTCATTTATATCCAATTCAGTTGTTTTAATATGTAAAAAAATTATTATGATATCATTTCAAGTTCTCACAAACTGTTGGCATAATCACCTTCTCATTCATTCACACGTATGCATACACACCCTTACGAGAACAAGCACAAGTGTATACAAATGACCATTTCAAATCAATTGCACTCCTTACAAAACCACTCCGAAAAAATTACGTTAAAAATGCTTTCTTTTCAGTGAAACATACAGTGTAAGACTCTTTCTTTTGGAATATATATTTCCTATCAAAATTCTAATCTTAATGACAAAATCTTGTTTTCTTCCCTTGAATTTTTTCAGAATTTACTCAGGGTTCACTATTGAAAGTTGTCTAATTAGTGTACATTATTAATTTTTATATCACTAACAATACAGCACAAAGTACCATTTGAAATCAATTGCTTTCCCTACAAAACCACTCCGAAAAAATTACGTTAAAAATGCTTTCTTTTCAGTGAAACATACAGTGTAAGACTTTTTCTTTTGGAATATATATTTCCTATCAAAATTCTAATCTTAATGAAAATGTTTTCTTCCCTTGAATTTTTTCAGAATTTACTCAGGGTTCACTATTGAAAGTTGTCTAATTAGTGTATATTATTAATTTTTATATCACTAACAATACAGCACAAAGTACTGGAAGTAAAGTGCAAAATGTAACGTTTTATAATGGCAATATTCTATAGTGGAGTCGCTGTAGTTTAAAGCATCTAGTCAAAAAAGCAGTGCAAATCAGCTAAGTTGAAGGTAGCATGAGATTCGCTACTGGTGACGTTATACCATTGGAGGGAGTTGCAGCATTGTCACATTTATTGTTATACGATCAGCTAGCAGAGTTCCACACAAATGACGAAGAGAGAAAATACTGCCAGGAGCAGATTTACAGTATAATTTGTAAGGACAATTAATTTCTTAGAGTTATAATTATAAATTAAAAATTATAATACGGATAATCATTGAATAATTATTGTGCCATTGCAATCCGAAATGATAGCAAGAAAACCTCAGGCACTTTTGCTAACCTTCCTCTCACTGACGACACACAGTTATAAAAATCCAACATAGTACATAATTTATACATTGTTGGTCTTCTTGTAAACTAATTCAAAAACAGTTTCGAAAGAGTAACATTATCTAGCTAAATTGTATATGTATTGCTATGAAAAATATTTTAATCTTTCAATTGCTTCATTCTGCAGTGAACTCTATATACTATATATATACATATACAAGGTGTTAAAAAAAGGGAGTATAATATTTTGAGAGGTAGTATTCATAAAAAAACAAGAAAAAAAGTCTAATAGACATAGGTCCTAAAATTAATGTCTTTGAAGAAACAAGGACTATGAAATTATTGGTATTGTACAACTATCTTCTATTGTAAGTTAAGAAAAAAGGCTCTCATATTTTGAGAGGAGGTAATATTCATAAAAACAAAAATAAAAAAATCTAATGGATATGGGTCCTAAAATTAATATCTTTGAAGAAACAAAGACTGTGAAATTAGTATTGTAACAACAGCATATCTTCTAATGTGACCTCTTTGCTCGTTTCTTATTGCAATCAGAAAACAAAAGAGCAAACAGGCAGATATGACATACCCGAAAAGAAACAGAAACTAGCAAAGAGCTTACATTTAAAAGATACAGTATTTTTAGAATATCAATTTTACACTCTTTGTTTCTTCAAGATATAAATTTTAGAGCCCATGTCTATTAGATATTTTTTTCCTTTTTAATGAATTCTACCTCCTCTCAAAATATCAGATGCTTTCCTCTTAATGCCCTGTATATATAAATATTGGCAAGAACCAGGCAGAAATTTCTGTCCCTATTTACAGAGTGAACCGTAAGTAATGTCATTTAATTTCAGGGGTTATTCTTTGAGATATTTCAAACAAAAAAAGTTTAATACAATTTTGCTCATTTTGGTTTTCCTTTTAGAGATAAACTTTTTTTTTATATAAAACATTTCATAGTGTGTTCTGGGAAAACGATTGATTGAATTCCCAATATGCTCAGCCAATTTAACCCCTTCAGGCCTGATGTACATTATAGTGTACATTGTTTCTTTATTAGAATGTCTTCGATCTTTTAAATATTTTGAAAAATTCAATGTGATAGGAATGGAGAATATTATTTTTGAAACATTTCTATACCTGAATTAAAAATAAAATTTAAAATTTTGGGGCCCCAGGGGCAGTGGCGGTTCCTCTATATGAGCACAGGAGCACGTGAACACTTTAAAAACCAACAATAATCGTACGTATTACTGTATTAATATTATTACATCTATTACTTTCCAATGTGTAATGACCAGGGAAAGGATTTATATGTAAATACATATTTACTTATAAAGCTAATATAATTTATATTTTGCATTATCTTTATGTTTCACAATGTGTAGGGTTGAAAAATCCTACTTTTATTTTCCATATTTTTCCATATTTTAGAGTTTAGTACATATTTTCGTTAATTTCCATATATTTTCCATATTTCATATAAAACAGTCCATATTATATTAGGTTTAACAATAAAACAAAACAAAATTCCATTAACTTTTAAAAATACATTTCAACAATAGAGATTTAAACACATGTTCAGTAATCCCTTTAACATCAGAGTTATTTGAAAATTAGCAGTCCTATCAACAATGGGAAAGTAAGTTACAAAACTGTATTAATTTAATTTAAAATTTTTAACAGACTTCAGTTGTGCAGCTCAACAGTTAAATGCCAGTCAGAGTACACATAGGTTCAGTTTTGTAAATCATACTATAAAGACGGTAAATATGCCAAAAGTACGTCATTCAGTCAATTTAAAATCAAAACTAACAAGTTACATTTCAGAATTTAAAGAAGATGGTTTATCAACTGACAATAAAATATTATTTTGTAATTTGTGTCAGTGTGCAGTATCATCTACACAAAAGTTCCTGGTGCAACAACACATTACAACTAGTAAACATCAGGCCAACAAACAACTAAATTCCAAGCAGAGACAATTGTTTTTAACACAACCAACAACATCGAATGTAAGATCTGAGTTTAACATCGACCTGTGCCGTTCTCTCATCTCTGCTGATATTCCTCTCTACAAACTAAAGAATAAGGTCTTCAGGGAATTCCTTGAAAAATATACTCAACATACAATCCCGGATGAGTCAACACTTAGGAAGACGTATGCTCCATCCATCTACGATGAGACAATACAGAAGATAAGAGATGAAATTAAAGATAGTTCAATTTGGGTTTCCATTGATGAGACTCCCGACAAAGAAGGTAGACTTGTTGGTAATGTAGTTATCGGTTTGTTAAGTGAACAATATTCTGAACGAATTCTTTTACATTGTGATGTTCTAGAAAAGTGCAATAACAAAACTATAGTTAAACTGTTCAACGAAGCTATGGGTATCCTGTGGCCAAAGGGTATTATGTACGATAATGTGTTATTCTTTATTAGCGATGCTGCCCCTTATATGGTCAAAGCTGGACAAGCATTATCTGTTGTATATCCTAAATTGACTCATTTTACTTGTGTGGCGCATGCATTTCATCGTGTGGCAGAAGTGGTCAGAGACAATTTCCCTAAAGTAGATTTGTTGATTTCATCAGTGAAAAAAGTATTTCTCAAAGCTCCCAGTAGAGTTAACGTGTTGAAAGAAATGTACCCTGAAATTCCATTGCCACCAAAGCCAATTTTAACTAGATGGGGTACATGGCTAGAAGCAGTTGAATATTATGCCGAACATATAGACTCTATTAACAATGTTCTCCTTGCATTGGACTCTGAAGATGCAGTCTCAATTGATACTGCGAAAACAGTTACCTGTGACATAAGTGTGAAGAATGACTTAGCTCACATTCAGCATACATTTTCATGCATCATAAAAACGCTCAAAAGTCTCCAAAATAGGCACCTTTCACTATCTGAAAGTTTTGAAATTATAAATAGTACTGTGGAACAACTGAATCGTGGTAGAGGTAAAGTTGCAGATGCAGTAAGAGCTAAGGTGGACACTGTACTTTCAAAAAACCCTGGATATGAAGAACTACAAAAGGTTGTTGCTGTGATGAGTGGTGAATCAACAGTGAAGATTAACTTGGACTTATCCCCAGCAGACATTGTGAAATTGAATTATGTACCAGTTACTTCTTGTGACGTCGAACGCTCTTTTAGTCAGTATAAATCTATCCTCAGAGACAATAGAAGAAGATTCACTTTTCAGCACTTGAAAGAAATGTTTGTAACCTATTGTTATGGTAACAGACAATAAAAATTGTGTTTTGTTGAAACTACATTGGAAGATAAGGTACGTCCATTATATTTTTTGTTTAGTTTGATTAAAATGTACCAATATTTAACGTACATAGTCATTTTTTTATAATTTTAAGTCCATATTTAATTCCATATTTTGGTAAAAATCCATATTTAATTCCATATTTTGGTAAAAATAACTACATATATATTTACATATTTCATATATTTTTAGTCCATATAAATCCGTTCCCTGGTAATGACGTTCCAACATATTTCGTCTCGAGAGAATGTCCCGTTCGTGTGTCGTGTGTCTTTAAATCTCTATTGGACAGATTGACAGCAGTTCGCACAATTTTTCCGTAGCAGGGTGGGATAGCCTCAGGCGAGAATATTTTCTGGTTTGTTACAATGGTTACAATAGCTCTTCTCGCACAGGTCTTAACGTGCTAGTGACAGAGAAACAGAGATGCTCCATCTCCCTTGGGTCTGGCATCCAGTTCCTTTCTCCCTCTTTCCTCGTTTTCTCTCTTTACTGTTTCTTTTCAAAATACTGATACGCACGGGTGCTGATTCTGTTGTCTTTTGTTCAACAAAGTAAGTAACACACGTATGTAAAGTTGTGAGGGTGTTAAATTAAGAGAAGATTAAAATATTCCTCCGTAGCACAATGACATAAGAGCAATTAAGTACATTGGCTATGTTGGCCGTGGAAAAAAACTTGTTAACAACATTAGAGTTATTGATAAATTTGCATCTCTCAAAACTAGGCGCATGGAGTTTCTCTACAAATAAATCTAGATCTTCAACAACAGCAGTGAAGGTGAGTCCTATGAATTAATTTTACTCTACTCTTGTTTAATGGTTTTAATTTTGGTGTATATGCGTAGATTTGGTACATGCATATTAGAACTCGTGTATCTCTGACGTGTGACTCACCTATACGAGAATACCCTACCTATATCAGTGTGTTCATTACCAATATTTTTTTTTGTGAACACCCATCCAAGAAAGGCACGAGCCGCCACTGCCCAGGGGTCAAAATTGTTCCCAAATTTTGATTTTCTGTGACGACTTGATTTGGGAATTTTGGATCCCCAGAATGATTATGTGACCAGTTTTTTTCTCCAATTTTTTTAAAATATAAATTCAGGTCTGAAGGGGTTAAGAGAGCAATGTATTATTATAATAACTAATTGAAAGACTTTTACTTTTGTCCTTTAAAAATGCAGAAATTTTATCTGAACAAATGTTAACTTTTCGTTCTGCAAAGGAATTCTACAATGTTACAGTTGTTCGGATCAAATTTATATATATTTAAAGGACAAAACTAAAATTCTTTCAATCATTTATTATCATAATACATTGTTCTCTTAAATTGACTGAGTATATTGGGAATTAAAACACCTGCTTTCCCAAAACATGCTATGGAATGTTTCTTATAAAATAATTTTTATCTCCAAAAGGAAACAAAAACCAGCAAAATTGCATTAAACGTTTTTATTTTAAAAATCTCAAGGAATAATCCCCTGAAATTAACGACATTCCTTACAGTTCATCCTGTATACCTGCAAAAGTTCAACATAACCTCTTCTACTTCCTAAACTAAACACTTGAAATTAAATTTAATAGAATTAAAAGCTGATTAGACATACCGGTAATCTGTTAAACTGCTTACTAACCAGACAATATAAATACTTTGAAGATATTCGTACACCTAAATTATGATCATGAATTTATTGCATATTGTACTTATGAATCACGTCAGAAATGCTACACCAAGTTTGCTGTAATCATTATTGGTCAGAGAGGTGTCGATGTCACTATCACTGTCGGAACTGCTACCAGAACTACTATTTAAATTTCCCAGATTAATAATAAGATTTTCTACCTGAACTACGAGCATACACACTTCTCTCATGTAGTTAACAAAGAGCTATGATGGCTCCTGCGCAAATTCGGCAACCATGCGACCGTGTGACACCAGCTTGTAACAACAGTATAGTAGACAGAGCCATGCCGGAAACTATGACAGTTCAACTATAACATTATCGTAATTTATAAGTTATGTTAAAATTTTCTGTAAACTTTCACACTTCACACTGTTTTCTATAATAGTAGTACTGACAAAAACGTATTCCTTTCACTCCCCTTTAATCACAGACGCAGAATTATGACAGACTAAGATTTATGTTTACTAATTGTTCATTCAATTTCTTTATATATTGTAATAAGATATGTTTAAAATATTCCTTACCTTTTACCCATCAAGCTGCCTCGATACATAAAGCATGCATACAGACAGATTATAGGCACAATAAAGGAAAAAAAGTCTGAGGGTAAACTTACAAAAGTAAACAAGTGCAGCAACAATAAAAATCAAATACAGAGTAGGTTCTGCAACAAGGTGTTTAAAACAACTCAATGAACTGAACATATGGCACAAATGCTCATTTATACCAACTACGTGACTTCTTCGTAAATTCATTAGCAAATAAATGTCCCTTTCAATAATTAAGTTCTTATAAAATATGTATGACTATTAAGGTACATTCTAAGCAAACCAACAACATGATTTATGAGGAGCATGAACACAATAGGCCTACCTATAATAATTAATGTAATTACCTTAAGTTAAATTTCATAAGAATTTGATTTAGTCCATGCATTAGGTATTAAAAATTACATTTCTTTCTTTTCAAGCAAAATTGTGAAGTATTATGACATGGGTTGCATTTTTCTTTTTGTCGTGACTTACAGAACAACACTAAAACATCCGAAATGAATTCCATAATAAAAGACAACGTAAATATTAAAAGCCACTTTTGACTTTCAGTATGTTATGATTCTTGCAAATTTTCGAATGGAATTAAAATAAGCAAATAATGATCTCTTATCCAACTTACAATCAACCAGGAACTAATTCTCAAGAGAAGTACTATCAGCTAAAATGTCAGTTGATGCATTTGCTAATGAAACATACAACAAACGAAAATGCAATGATCATAAAATAATACAGACTCTACAATTCGATTAAAAATATTAATTTTAAGAGTTAATAAAGATATAATTGCGTCTTTTCTATGAAGTTCTAAAAGGTTACTAAGTAATAATTGCAACATTTTTTATTGCCTCCATTACTTTATTTATGTGGAAAGGATAAATAATTTAACTAGCATGAGCAATTTCATTGCTCAATAACTTGAAAATGTTAATTGTTATATGTTCTTCCAATACATTTCTCCAACAAAAGAACCAGATTTCTATTACGTAATATCTTAATCGGGGAATAAATAACATAATTTATGCCAAGGAAACAATATTTTGTGTGTTTCCAATTACAATTGAATTGACTTATTTTGAATTATTTTTATTTTGATAAAAAAACCTTTTCTTTATAAAACAATTTTCTGAGGTACCGTATATAATTTAGAAGATAAATCCAAAGTATTAATTATATAGATGTAACCAAGATGTATTATTATTAAATTAATGTTCAGGCAGTTGACAATTTGCCATTTGCCTTCTTAGTTCCCAATACAGCATAATATATAAGTCCCGTTTTGTCTCTTCTCCCTTTATAGATCTCTTGGATATGGAACAACAAGTTTTGATGGTGAAATCATTGCAATAAGTGAAAGTCTCAGGAATCTTCTATGCCACATCAATAAATTTAGGAATGCAGTTATATTGTCAGACTCCAAAGCAGCTATTCTATCAATCGTCTCTAAACACACACCTTCATCTCAAACAGCAGAAATAACTAAAATGCTCTCTCAATTAATATCACTCAATAAAAGAATTGTATTCCAATGGATACCATCCCATTGTGGAATCCTGGGAAACGAGAATGCGGATGCTTTAGCAAAGAAGGGCAGCACTGCTACTTACAGATCTGTTACTAAATCTACGTATTACTCTGTGAAGAGATTTATTAAATCTACATACTTAGACTTCAACAAACAAAATTTGATAACTCAATCCCAAGGGAAAAAATGGAACTCCCTGCATCAAAATCCACAGTTAATTCCCGATTTACCACGAAAATCGTCTGTAGCTGCATTTAGATTGGCAACAGGCCATGATTGTTTGGCCAAACACCTGCATAGAATTGGAATATATCAGTCCCCTAACTGCCCATTGTGCAACTCAAACCAAGAAATGGATTCGGAACGCCTCAAAATCTGTGCTTCATTGGCTGGTCATGATAATATCTTTGAAAAATAATGGAGTGCAAGAGGTCAAATGACTTTATTGTCAAACGCCTGGCATTAGAAAACAACAACATAAGTCCCGTTTACAGTTACGTAAATTTTCACAGTGAAGATATTCGCTATTCATAATAGATTCAGCTTCATGAAACAAAATGCTTTCCGGTGATGGCAGGGTGGAAAACTGCTATAAATGGGCAGCCAGACAGTCATGATCTGTAGACATCTGGAACACTGCCACAACATTCCATCTTGGTTAATCCAGTACCAATAATTTGTCTTCTATTAAAACCTTCCAAACTTTTCACTCACTCACAGCTTCAATACTGTGAAGGGATTCCTCTATGATTTTGAATTAATAATTCGTTTAATACCATGATATGTGAGGGATTTGCAATTAGTTGTATGATTGTACCCATTTTTGCCATAAAGTCGCTTTTTCATTTCAAAACAATCTGCAATGAGATGTTCTGAAGAATTTTAATTTGCTATTGAACCTGCTTCATCTGGTTTGTCTTAGGCTCATGAATTTTGGCTACTGCATCAATTGCAGCTTTGGAGTCAAAAAATGTAACAGCTTTGTTAAAACTGTTTAAGTGAATTTTTTTTGCTTTCATGAATTTCTCATGGCTGTCTTGCTTCCTAAAACTTCCTATAATTCTTGTTTGTATTCTATACAATGACATTCTATCAATGACAAAGGAAATGCAATATTATCCAAATTAGCTTTTCTTAATTATATCTTTCTTTCATTTACTGAACTTTTTGAACAAAACCCATCCGTATTTTTTTTAAATTTTGATACTATTCCGATTTTACAACCATTTTTATCATCAGGCAATCTCAACATTTATTGATACTGTGACAGTGTCAGTATTCAAACATCTGTTCCAATTGTTTGATTTCTTAAAGCAATTCTAATAGAATTTATGGGAGTTAGTCTGACTCCATCAGTAATCAGTCTCATTGCTTGATTCTGAACAATCTCTAACATTTTAATATCCTTCGAAGTAGCAGGAATCAAAATTTAAACGTGGTGAAAATTGTAGCAAAAGTCGATATGTTACATTAGAACAATCCTGGACTTAAGAGTATCTTGAATTTATAAAACGTGGTCTGTTCTTCATGGTGCATATATCCAATTAATACTGGCAATTGATTCCACTGAATTCACAGAGAAAAGTGAGTGGACTATGATTTCACTCATCATGTCCTATACTAAGGCATCATTTTAAATTCCTATAAAGTTTCAAAGAACATTTAAACAGGAAAAATTTAAACTGCATATAATATGAATTTTGATTTTCAAGTACCTTATAAAAGTTACGTTCCAGTTAAAGTTATGTCATAGTTCATCCTATACTGTACACTTCTTAGTTGATGTATTTTGCCTTGGTGTAAATGAGCATTAATTGTAAAAATATACAGCACAACTACCAGTCACGTCTCACACAGATATTCACAGGACTTGTATGGAATATTCTGATGTAAGGGAAACAGTCAGTAACAAATGATTTTATCAGCAATATTTTAAACATTTTAAAATAGTAAATACATAGACGTGATTATTGTTCCTCATTCAAAGAAGAACAAGGGACTTGTTACATGTACAGTAACCACCAAGGACAAGTAAAACAAATTATTGTGCATCTGTGTATATATCTACAGTGTGCAAATGTGCTAATGAGAAAGGATATGTAGTTTCAGTGGGTATCCACTGGTTAGATTAATCGGAAAGAGACAAAACTGGTCGAACTGTGTTCCTAGTGTAGTCAAGGTCGGCTGCCATGAGTCATGCTAGCTGAATACTGGTTTTGTATGCAGTTAAGTTGTGAGTGTGGTGCTACTTTGACATGTTTATCTCTCTCTGAGTAGTTCATTGTATAATATTGTGAGAATTCGATATGATTTAGAAAAAGAATAACGATTGGGACAGTTACGTGAAAAAACATTCTTACAAATCCTGCAAGAGGAAATTTTGTCGTAATATATGTTCTAACATAACAAAGAATTTTAAATTAATGAAAAAAGTTCGAACACATAGTATATAATTATAGACAAAAACTATAAAAGATATAAGCTCAATCTCATTTTAACAGAGGAAAAACATGACAACATAGGGTACGGATTACAAAATAAACTTCATGGAGTTCCTTGCAAGCTTTTCAACAGGATTAACACATGTTTAAAAGCAGAGAGTGAACACTTCGATCGTCCGATGTAATGATGAGTACCATTTCATTATTTGCAATAATTAATTAATATAAGTATACTAGTTAGTAAAACAATAACATCCAAATGGTGTACAGCTTTACCAACGGTAAAACACTGCTGGACCAACGTGACTGATGGACACCCATCATCATCATCATCATCATCATCATCATCATCATCATCATCATATACACTAATTTTTTTAAATAATTTCGTCATGTTTCATTCATTCATTGGCAAAATAATATATGTAACATTTCTATGTAAAATTACATTACATTTGAATAATATCATCACCTACTTTCATAATCACAATTCTGAACAAGAACATCTACATGAATTACTTTTATATTATATCACTAAAGTTATAATATAAGTGAAAGATTATTATTTTTTTTAATTCGAGTCAGTAAAACAGGGAATTTATATTCATTCAGTAAATAATAATGTTTCGTTATAAATTTATTTCTCTGATGTTCAGGAATAATTCTTATAGAGGGGTGTCTGCCACAAATTATATTCGCAATGATTTTCTTTTTTTTTCTACTCACAACGAAAGAGTTCATTTTTTCTATTGCGTCAGTAGGCCTAGTTCATAACAAGAAATTGAGATAGAATAGATATTTTAATCTTCGTTTTTAGAATATGAGTACAAATAAAACTTGAACTCATCATGTCTACTCTTTTTTTACTATTTATATTCAGGTTTCACTTCAGAGATACTTTTTCATACTAGCTCTGTGGATTTTTAATTTTGTGGTATTACATAAGTTTACCAGGAATTCCTCTCTGTGACACGATTTATGTAATTGTATAACTAAATTTTAACTAATTGATTAACTAGTGGATTTACTCGTATTAATTATGTAAGATTTGTGCAGCTTACAGCTGTTTCAGTGCTTCACGCACCATCAGAGCCTACTAGATCACAGCGTCATCTCGAACTTCTCTGCCTGTTATGTGGGTGCGTTTGATTGTTGAGAATTTGATCGGGGTGTGTTTTGGTGTGTTTGTATATTTCGTATTGTTCTAATGGGTTGAGTTTTTGGTTCTTGGGTTGTATGTGTAGGATTTCCATGTCCCCATTTATATTATTGTATGTATGGTTAGCATTGGTTATGTGATCGGCGTATGTAGATGTATTGTGTCCTCTGGTTATTGCTTTAATGTGTTCTTTGTAGCGTGTTTGGAATGATCTGCCTGTCTGTCCTATGTAGAACTTGTCGCAACTATTACATGTGAGTTTGTATACACCTGTGTGATCGTATTTATTTATTTGTGTTTTTTGTGTGTTGAGATGTCTTTGTAGTGTGTTTTCTGTTCTGTATGTTATGTTGTATTTCTGCTTTCTGAATGAAGATGCGATCTTATGTGTGCTTTTGTTTTCATATGTTAGTGTGATGTATTTCTTATGTTCTTGTGTTTGTGTTGTTTTTTGCGTGTTTTTATATTTGTTAAATTTATGTTTTGTCTTTCTTATGATGTTGTCTATTATGTTTGGATTGTATCCATTTTCTTGTGCTATGTATTTGATTGTGTTCACTTCTTCATTGTAGTGTTGTTGGCTCATGGGTATGTTGAGTAATCTGTGTACCATTGTCCTGAATGCAGCATGTTTGTGTTGTATGGGGTGGTTAGATGTGTTTTGTATGTGTGTGGTGGTGGTGGTGGTGGTTGGTTTTCTGTATATTTTAAAGGTGTGTTTATTGTCGATTTTTGTTATGGTGATGTCTAGGAAATTTATGGAGTTGTTGTTTTCAAGTTCTAGTGTGTATTGAAGTTTTGGGTGTAATTTGTTTATGTATTGGTGTAGTTTGTGTATTTGTCTTTTGTTTCCTTTGTATAGTATGAGTATGTCGTCTACGTATCTATGCCAGTATATTATGTTGTCTAAATTTTAACATCTACATCATTATAATTTCTCTGTCTGTGTGTCTCTCTGTGTCTCTGTCTGTCTGTGTGTGAGTGAGTGAGAAAGAGAGAGAGAACGTTGACACTTGTTCAAGAATTTTATATTTCAATTTTCACTCTCAGTAAATTTTTACGTCTTTCATTAATTTTAAATTAGTTTCATTTAAAATTATTCATTATTATTATAGAAACTTACAGGATTAAAATAGTATCAAATTTAATATTCAGTGCATAATGCAGTTTAGTGCATATCTCTTATTCGGGGAGAGGACATGAGGAGTGGATATCAGTACATGAGAGATGGCTGGCAGTGTGCAAGTGCTAAGAAGCTGGTGGGCTGCCAGACCTGATGTGGCCGAGGCAGCTGTGGCGGCAGCATGGCAGTGCTGGGAAGCAGGAGTGTCTTCCTCCTCACCTCCGCTTGCAGCATCACCCTGCGGTTGGCTGATGGCCGTCGTAGAGCCACCCAGTAGTGTAGTCGTGCCAGACAGCTGCGATCCCTGCTGCTGGGAACACTCTGTTCTTCGAAGGAAACCCAAGTAGCCTGTCCGAGCATACACTTCACCCGTATTTCCAGTCACCAAGCGCGCATTGAAGTGGTCTGCATAGTCACTCTCATCACCATATATAGTGAAATAGCCACTTGCATTGTGACTTGACTGCACCCATATCTGTAAACATTTAAACATATATTTTTGTTACAGTTATGTGAGTACAGATGCGAAAATAAGAATATATAAATCACTTTTTAGATCTTTCCTGATTTATACTACAAACAAAAAGTAGATAAAACGAGACACCACTGAAATAAATGTATTAAGAAAAATGTGAAAAAGCAGACATGGCAATCAGAAATGAAAAATCAGATAAAAGTGTAAAATACGAAGGGTATTAATATCATAATATATATTTTTGTTTTTGTCTAATAGGAAAGAATATTTAGACTTACAAAATATTAGTAACAGTCAGAAAGAGGTTAGCTTAGCACTGTTTCAAGCACAATCACTGAACAGTCAACAGTGTAAGCAAATATGAATCATGTTCACTGCAGTCCTACTTTGTTTGACAAATAAATACACTGTACATAAGCACTAACTCAAAAGGAAAAAAAAAAAAAGAAAGAAATACAATGAAATGAAACACTGGAAAACAATGGACAAAATGATATCAAACCATACAAGGAACAGAGACATCAGCAACAATGAAGTATTTAGGAGATTGGATAATGGCTTCAGAATGGTTCGTTCGTTCATTCATTCATTCATTCATTCATTCATTTCATTCATTCATTCAGTGTTCTGCACAAGGGCATATCTTTCACTGCAGCTTTCTCCAATCTTTTCTATTTTCTGCCTTCCTCTTTGTCTCCTCAGATGACCCATATATCTTTATGTCGTCTATCATCTGATATCTTAGCAACAGGCATCTATAATGAACACCGATCAAAATACCCCTCATTTCTAATGAAAAACAAGAACTGAAAAGACTACAGTGGACTATAGTTGACTTTATGTTGTCAGCAAACAGCTGGATATATTAAGAAGATTGACTGATTGATCTGATATCTTCTTCTGCCCCGAACTCTTCTACCATTCACCATTCCTTCCAGTGCAACCTTCAGTAGGCAGTTTCTTCTCAGCCAGTGACCCAATCAATTCCTTTTCCTCTTCCTGATCAGTTTGAGTACCATTCTTTCTTCATCCACTCTTTCCAACAAAACTTCATTTCTTATTTTGTCTGTCCACTTCACACATTTCATTCTTCTCGTATATGAAATGGCACCTGACAGAATTTCGAAAAACTTCTTTTACACAACAAACACTTTCAAACCAACTCTCTAGCTCTTTGTATGTGCACATTGGCTTGACGTTGACCAGTTAGTTTTCCGATTAACATGTACTCTTTTCTATCAGAGACAAGTTCTTTCCACTAGAATTTTTTCTTCTTGTTTATTATTATTATTATTATTATTATTATTATTATTATTATTATTATTATTTCGTAGGCCTGGAAATACAATAATAATAATAATAATAATAATAATAATAATATGATGGTGGCAGTGGTGTCCAAGGCGATGGTGATGGATGACGACAATGATAACAATACAATAATAATACCGGTAATAATAATAATGGTGGCGGTGGTGGCAGCAGTGGCAGTGGTGACCAACAACGATTAAGATAATAATAATAATAATAATATGATGGTGGCAGTGGTGTCCAAGGCGATGGTGATGGATGACGACAATGATAACAATACAATAATAATACCGGTAATAATAATAATGGTGGCGGTGGTGGCAGCAGTGGCAGTGGTGACCAACAACGATTAAGATAATAATAATAATAATAATAATAATAATAATAATAATAATATGATGGTGGCAGTGGTGTCCAAGGCGATGGTGATGGATGACGACAATGATAACAATACAATAATAATACCGGTAATAATAATAATGGTGGCGGTGGTGGCAGCAATGGCAGTGGTGACCAACAACGATTAAGATAATAATAATAATAATAATATGATGGTGGCAGTGGTGTCCAAGGCGATGGTGATGGATGACGACAATGATAACAATACAATAATAATACCGGTAATAATAATAATGGTGGCGGTGGTGGCAGCAGTGGCAGTGGTGACCAACAACGATTAAGATAATAATAATAATAATAATAATAATAATAATAATAATAATATGATGGTGGCAGTGGTGTCCAAGGCGATGGTGACGGATGACGACAATGATAACAATACAATAATAATACCGGTAATAATAATAATGGTGGCGGTGGTGGCAGCAGTGGCAGTGGTGACCAACAACGATTAAGATAATAATAATAATAATAATAATAATAAACGTAGGAACAAAAATGAGAAATTGTAGAAAGGCACGTGTCTTTGTACCCCTTGATACTGGATACTCGACTCTGATCAGAGGTATCTATAATCATTACAGTGGTAAAAGCTGTTAACGAAATCTTGAGACTGCAGTTTTCAAAGGCCTCATAAAAGAAAGAGTGACTCAGTTCGACAACAAGAGACTTACAACCAAAATCGATGCAGAAGGAAAGACAAAGATGAGGAAGAAAAAAGGAAAAGGAAGAATGGAAGTGGAAAATTATGCAACTATTGTAAGCTGAATAGACATTCGATATAGCATATCCTAAGCTAATTAACTTGAGCTGAAAGGCATTAATTGACTGATTTCTGTACACACATCAAATTCCGAATACTTAGCAACAGACAGTAATTTCACAAGGGAAAAAATGACAGGAGTAACACTTTTTATTAGTTCCTGATTTTTAATAATATACCAAGAAGACAGCAATACAAACTGTCAAATGTAAACATATTTTTCAAGATGCTATATTAAAATTCAAACTGTTTCAGGTACCAGTATGTTTGAATGTGCAGATATTATGATATGAAAGCAGAATTAATCAATGCTAAGTAATCTCACTGTTAATGTAAACCTTTTAGGATCTTTTATTTAAGTCCATTTTTGGTGTAATGAGATGACAGAGGCAGACAGGAGTATATTTTTTGGACACCAACCAGGGTGTAATACGTAATTTGAAATGAATAATAAACTCAACATATTTTTCTCAAGGTAAGATATATTCCCTTTTTATTCTCTTTCTCTTTCTCTAGGCCGAATCATTTATGAAGTCAAGATCATCTCTTTCTAAATTATTCAATGTATCAAATGCTGCTGCTATGATAAACATTTGTGGGGATATTGTGTCGTACAGAATTAAATTCTGTTGGATATTATATATGATATTAATAGCCTTCGTATTTTACACTTTTATCTGATTTTTCATTTCTGATTGCCACGTCTGCTTTTTTTTTTTTTTTTTTCACATTTTTCTTAATACATTTATTTCAGTGGTGTTTCGTTTTATCTGCTTTTTGTTTGTAGTATAAATCAGGAACGATCCAAAAAGTGATTTATATACCTATTCTTACTTTCGCATCTGTACTCACATAACTGTATGAAAATGTTAACTTGTATTTTTTCTACTAATGGCTGGTACTTGACTGTTCGTCATTCACCCAATTATGTGTAGTACAAACCATTCTTCGTTCAATGAGTCGAGTTTTGTTTCATTTATGTGATAAGAATTTCCCAGAACTAATACTTGTAAGAAAGATCCTACTAACATAACAACAAATAACCTGATATATAAAATTACACAAAATGTACTTATATGGCACACATATGGAGTTACATAATATATAATGTACAAACCTCTCCAAGGTGTGAATCTCCGCACTGGCCTTTGGTTTCAGGATTGGCGATGATGACTTTCACTCCAGGAAGAAGCTTCCCTGATTCCATGAGGCACAGAGAGTGAGGACTGCCTCTCTCCACCAGTGACACCCGATCATTGCGCAATGCCCGTAAATCTACATACACTGTTGATGGCTCTGGACTTGAAGCTCCCTGCAAGATAACGAAGAAATCAAAATATGTCAAGTTCAGCTTGTTTTTTTTTCCTTGGTTATTTAACGATGCTGTATAAACTACCCAGTTATTTAGCATCGATGGAATTGGTGATAGCGAGATGATATTTGACGAGATGAGGCCGAGGATTCGCCATAGATTACCTAATATTCGCTTTACAGTTGGAAAAAATCTCGGTAAGAACCAAATCAGATGATTAGCTCAAGCGGGAATTGAACCCACACCTTAGCACAACTCCGGATCAGCAGACAAACATACTACCATATGAGCCATGCCAATGACTTCAGTTTGTTGCAGACATCATAAGAAGCCATTTTATAAATTCTAACTTACAGCTTTTTTGAAAGCAGACTGGATGATAAAAGCTTTTCAACTGAATAATAACATGCATTTCCATATTTATTCTGCGTTTAATTTCATCCGAGTATCATTTATATGTGTTACTGTTGCTACAAGAGACATAATCATATACTTAGTCTTTTCGGGATTTACTTCCAAACCTATCTCTTTACTGGCTTCAAATAAAATTTCTGTGTTTTCCCTAATAGTTTGTGGATTTTCTCCTAGCATAGTCACGTCATTCGCATGAACAAGGAGCTGATGTAATCCATTCAATTCCAAACCCTCTCTGTTATCCTGGACTTTCCTGATGGCATATTCTGGAGCAAAGTTAAAAAGTAAAGGTGATAGTGCATCTCCTTGCTTTAGCCCGCAGTGAATTGGAAAAGCATCTGACTGAAACTGGCCTATACGGATTCTGCTGTATGTTTCACTGAGACACATTTTAATTAATCAAACTAATTTCTTGGGAATACCAAATTCAATAAGAATATTATATAAAACTTCCCTCTATATAATATACTATTATCGTTTTTATTTCAATACAGTCCAATAGGAGGTGCCAGGCGGTGTTAGCAATGATGTTGAACATAACTTGGACAGGATCTTGATAAAATTAATAAGGAATTTTAAAAATAATTTATAGCAATTCTGTTTCCTAATAGTGTAAAATTAATTAATTAAATGTCTTCTTTGGCCTTCTATATAATCATCAACCTCTATTCTTTTCTTTCTTTTACTCTATTTATCTTTAGATATACAAAAATTCAAACGTCTCTTAGCTTGCACAGTAGTCCTGCCTTCTTTCATAATTTTTGCAACCAAAGTCTTTGACAAGGCAGCAGCCATGCTAGCTGAATCAGTAACACTATGCAATAGTCCATGTTTTTTGTTAATATCTTTCAAATGATGCGTAACATTATAAACAGTGGCAAAAGTGTTGCGAACATGTTAGTAAAATAGAAGAGGAATACTGTAATCCTGACAGACTGATGGATGACTTGTAGCAGCCATTCTCCCACCTGTGCTTCAGCAAAGTGTCTGAAGTTTCACCCACAGTGTAGTAGGCAAGTACATCGTGTTACCTTCTATGTGGTACAGCTATAGCAAGAATTTTAATGAACATTTTTTTCAGTCTTTCTATCACATATCTTCATAACCATTACCTACCAAGAAATGAGAAAGGAGTGATGGTGGTACTGGACACAAAATTTTGTCTTTCCTAAACTCTATTCATGAATAAAAAGAACTTAAATATGCAGTAAATTTACTTGTAAGGGGACAATAATTTTATTGTACTTCCTCACCCAATGAAAGCCACATGGGCTATTCCATCTCAAATCGACCGCAATACAGAGAAAATTGACCTTGCAATTTTTAAATACAATGAAACTTTTTCTGTCCGTTGACAACTGTGATACAATGCTTTGTGCAAAGTTTGAGACATGAGAACTTCATAGTGTTTAAATTAAAAATATTTAAATTTATCGTATTTTCATAAAATTAGCAACTTTAAACTGTTGTGGCTCTGAAACCCTTTCACCCAGTCATCAAAATCATGGTTTATTTTGATGCTGAGAAATTAAAGTTTATATTGACATGTAAACAGTTTTTCTTACTTTTTATGGAAATGAAGAAATTTAGATTTTTCTTCATTAAGACGCCTTTGCCCACGAAAAAATATTTTTAAAATATATGGTTAGATTCCGTATTGAAAGTACAAGTAAACACATATTTTTTACTGGTGCACCGTTGATAAGAAAATATTGAAAATATCAAATAAAGAAAATAAATAGTACGTGCGTGAACTAACCAGATGACTGTGAGACGGGAGCTAGCCGAGACAAGCAAAGCCAGGAGACAAACACGTGATGTTTCATCTAGTAGCGCATAGCTGGACTAGCTTTATCACAGGTTTTCATTAACACAGGAGTAAAATGACGCCCAACGCTCGCTTATCTTCAGCTCTCGGCCAGTGCCTTCTGTACTGGGCCGTTCAAGTCCAGGCATGTGAATATAATTTATTTAATACCCTCGAAACTTATTGCCGAGCCACTAAGCAAACAATGCCGAATCCCTCTTAATAATGCAAGTTTTTTTCTAAATTTTTTTCACATTTTTACAAATGGGCAAAAAGCCTAAAAGTAAGTAAACTCAGATTATCTGTCTCTCTGTATACAATAAAAATAAGGATTACTTCTTATCATAACCTACCAAATGTCAGCTTCAAAATGAGCTCCGGTTCAATGTTCTGCAGTAAATGGTTCCAGAGTTCTGAGCACTGAAAGAGGCTTGTTTTTATAAAATATGCTAAATTTGTCGCTCAATAGTACGAAAACTGTTTGACTTTCGATAGTATATTTTTGAAAATGCACTCTCCTCAGCACCTTGTATAAATAGGAAAAAAATTAGAGTATTAAAAAAATTCGAGGTTTTTTACTGATCGATTTTATATGGAATAGCCCATATACAGAATTTCTTTCCACTGAAAAATCTTTCGCCTTTATCCAGATTTTAACCCATGATACTTGGATCCAGGCAAGCACAGTAAATATTACATCACAGAAGACTTCGGTGTAAAACATTATAAGAACATCGTCAGATTCTGACCTGTAAACATATTGCTACATTCACTCGGCATCCGAAGCTGGTAGACACAGCCCTAGGGCTCAGACCCAGAGCAGAGAACAGTTTCGAGAAACTGGTTGTGAGTGTAATGCGGGGACGCTCCTCTGCTACAACCACACAAGTTCGCACGCAACCCAAATTCACTCCTCGCTGCTTCAGCTGGTTTACAGACGAGCCTAGACCTTTGGTGCATAACTCCATGACGCCTGGAACACAATTAACATTCATTACAACTTACCATTAACCAATGAGGGAAGTGGGGAAAAACCCAGAGGCAGTATGCTACCCCAAGATTTTCGCCTGGCATACCTCGATTTAAAAAAGGCATACCCTCTCCCTTACAACATACATATACATGATGTATACAATAAATTGTTTCATGCAGTCAGTAACGCGAATCTTTGGAGCTTATGCAACACACACAAAAAAATTTCTTAATAAAATAATTGCTGATATTTAGGCCTACTATATTATTTTGCAATGTTCATTGAGTCTTATCATTTAAAATAATGTTAAAGCTTCGGAGTGCCTTACTTAATTATTAACAAAAAGTGCAACAACAACAAAAATGACAGTCACTAAATTTGCAAAAATGGCCAATACAAGCTACACACTACAGCCTTCTATAGGCCTACTTGAAATACTAGGTACCCTTGTAAGCATTCCAGGGGTTAATTTATCAAATAAATGTATCTAAATACATGTTGAATTCAGTTCCACAAAGCTGTGGTTTAGATTTACGAAGCAAACAGGTAGTACTCTTTGCTGTGAAGAAGTGTATAAACAAATTTTTACGAATCATATATTTTCAGTGACGGTATGTCATTTTTCACTAACAGTATGTTTTCTGGCCATAAAAACCAGTGGCGGTATTCCATACTGACACATACTGCCTCACTCCCCTCACTGCCATTAACAAATTAATTTTTCACAATATCAGATTGTATTATTTAAAACTGTTTAGTTTGATAAAAAACACATGTAGCTTGTTTATACAAACCCAAACCGATTTTTAAAACTCCCTGACATTTCCTTGTTTTCCAAATATAAAATAATTTTTTTATCTGATGGTTAAAATGGTTAAAACTGAAGTTGGTGAATGTGTGGTCCACCATATTCATTAGTATCTACAAAACCAAGTCCTCATTAGCCAAAGTCATCTAATAAAATGTAACAGTCCTTCCTCATTAGATGGTGGCAGTTTAAACTTACTGTATTGCCTGGTGAGCCTATATGTATGGTCATATCTGTCGACTATCATACTGTATACTCTTTGCGTTAAAACACAGCAAAAATTACCTCCATTATTTTTTTAAAGGTACAGTATTAATGAATCTAAGAGTATGTATTATCATCAACCAAATTAAGTGGTTAAAATAATGATGATGATGACGATTATTATTATTATTATTATTATTATTATTATTTAAATAAGAAGGAATAAAGTTTCAGGATTTTTTCTAAAATTCGTCGATATTTTCTGTTTTTCCTATAATTTATCAAATGCCCTGATATTTCCTGATATTCCTAGTTTTCTAAACAGCTGACATCCTGTTACATTTTATCCATAATTATCTATTACACAGCCCCTGTGCTTCATTCCATTCACTTGTACTCCACATTCCACCTGTTTTTTTATTCTTATCCACCTCAATGCATAGTTTAATGTCCAATGGCAGGACCCTTAACTAGCCATTATTCGCCCTAATTTTATGAGTGTGCTCATAGATGTTGCTAGTGTCAAGAAGCATAGACCATTTAATTCTTTAGAGACTATCCAGAGTGCACCACAGACAGTGTGGGTCTTATGTTCCAACCAATATTATGGATTATGATGATGATGAAGAAGAAGAAGACGAAGAAGAAGTAGTAGAAGAAGAAGAATAGTTGGGCTCGTACCATGGGCTTGCCCAACACATGTTATGAATTCAGGGTGAAGGGGATTTGCACCCAGGCTCCATAACTTATAAGTCCAACATGCTAACACTGAACCACTGTGGTGGTCCCTCAATGCATATTTTCAGTTTTAATTCTCATGTATTGGTAGTTCTTTTTTCTTTAACTATTGGCTTGGAAACTTTTTACTGTTTTTATATTTTATTTATTTTCTTATTCAATGATAATACCTCGCCTTGTTTCTAGTCACTGGTCAGTCACATGGTTTTAGTCATTTGTAACGATCTCAATGAATAGGATATCTTCCTCCCTATCTCTGTTTTTTTTTTTTAACTTAAAGGCAAAGGTAAAACCAATCTTTGGAACTTTGTGAAGATTCTTATATATTTATTTCTTATTTCATTCATTTTGGAGTACAATTAAAATATATTCTGGACCATGAGCTACGTTATTATTACAGGGGTGGGAAGATGAATTTGTGTCAAATTAAGGTAAATGTTTAAAATCTTTAATAATTTATGTTGGTAAGTAATTGGGGCTAAGCAGGATGAAGTTACAGGAGAATGGAGAAAGTTACACAACACAGAACTGCATGCATTGTATTCTTCACCTGACATAATTAGGAACATTAAATCCAGACGTCTGAGATGGGCAGGGCATGTAGCACGTATGGGCGAATCCAGAAATGCATATAAAGTGTTAGTTGGGAGACCGGAGGGAAAAAGACCTTTAGAGAGGCCGAGACATAGATGGGAGGATAATATTAAAATGGATTTGAGGGAGGTGGGATATGATGATAGAGACTGGATTAATCTTGCACAGGATAGGGACCAATGGCGGGCTTATGTGATGGCGGCAATGAACCTTCGAGTTCCTTAAAAGCCATTTGTAAGTAAGTAAGTAAGTAAGTAATTTTAATATTATGTACAATGATATTAGTGTTTATTTTCTATAATGATTTGCATTCGAACATATAAATTTTATGGATGTAGAAACCTACTTTCAGACTTTCTTCACACATTAAACATTGCCAAACCAAAGAATATTAATTTACCTTAGTCATACAATTTGGAAGTCAGTAAATAAACTTACCATAAGAACAGAAGGTGTCCCGAACCCTGTATTGACTAACGGCAGTCAACCATAGAGCTGGATTCACTTCCACTTCCGAGGGAGGAATTAGAATAGAATGGTGACCAGAATAGATACTGCAAAACAAACACATTAAAAAAAAATCAAGTATATGCGAGTAAATAAATTAGACATAGAGAATGAAAAACATGTTAAAAATAGTACAGTATACTACTGAATTTCCAGCTTGTCTTTATGCTTTTTTAGAGTGAAGAGAACTTCCAATATTTACACAGTAACTTTTATACACTTTTAAAAACAGAATCTCATTCATTTTCTTCCTCTGCACAATATGCATTTAGTCACCACAGCCATTTCTAGATTACAGTCAACTCTTTTTCAATTCTTCTCGTAGCATTCCACACTTCCTTGTTAACCTTTGTTACTGAGTAGCTTGTTACAAAACTCTATATCACTTCTAACAAATATAGGCTACTGAGTATTTTAGGTTTAACGTTTAGAAACTGAAAGGAGTATTGCCTTGGCTCATTATACAGTGATATAACTCATATACCGGTACCTACGAAATCTAAAGCTAACAGTTACAAAAATTGTCGTGCTACAAGAAGTACAACTACCTACGATTTCAATAATAAACCTCCATCTATCGTGCATAATATGATAAAAGTCCATGAATCGGTAATAGTCTACACACTACAGCTTACTTCAAGATGATTTGGTTATCAATACTTCTAACTGAATTAAATCAAAAGTGTCGTTTTTTTGTGTGTGTGCGTGTGTGTGTATTTCTCATGTTACTTAAAAAAGATCATACTTTTACTTGCATCACTGTTCCGTTAACTACATAATCACTTGCTAAAAACAAAGAAATGTGTTGCTGCTCAAGGAAGATATTTGAATCACTAATATATTTATGAATTTCTTACTGGTACTTTATTTAAGACACTATTACATCCTTTTCAAATAATTATGTGCAATTACTTAATGATATCAGACTTTTGTATGACTAGCTTCTCAATCATAGAACTTTGGATATGCTATCCTGAGTTAAATCACCATACAGTGACTTGATATATCCATTAGCGTTCCACTATCTATGGACACCTAATAAAACAATAAAAGAACAAGTCTGGACTTTGATTCTTATTTATGTATATCAAGCACATAAATTGTTATTCCAATAAAAACACAATTTCAAGAAAATGATACTTAAACCCTTACTTACTTCAAGTGCTGTATTTTCGCAAATAGCCTACAATAATAATGAATACCAAACACAATCATTCTGTGTTCCATGTGAAATTAACACATTTTTACCAAGTTCATCTGAAAGTGCTTTTTGCAGAGACTTCAAACCCTGCTTTCAAAGTTAACATTTATTAAGAGGCGTAATTTTATTTATGTTAATGACTACTGAAACAATCTTAGACCTAATGTGTAGACAGATGATGACACCAGTATTTAAACCACTGTCATTTCACCAGCATGCACTCTAACACTACTACTACAATCATCAGTGTATAATGTGACCTCAATCCATTGTGGTTTACTGTGTATTATATACTGTACCTATCAATCTACCTACTGATAAACAAGATATTGTTTTAAGTTTCAAAATAAAGTTTTGAAATGAATATTCGTCATTATTCCCACATCATGTTGCTCAATACATCATTGACTTTCTTCGAATGTGAAGCTGCCAGTTCACAGTAATTGAAAATTAAAATTGATTTACCAAAACTTATTTTTTAAGTGTCGTAAATTCGATTCTCTTCTAAAAAAAATATTCTGGAAGATTAGTAAAATCCAAAACCGCAACTATGAGCAACATTAAGAACAATTTATGGCATCAGTAAAAGACTATCAAAATTGCACAATAACTGAAAAGTGTTCTGTGTATCATCAATAATGTTTCACTCTTTGTATCAATAAGCGAATGTATAGATTATTTCTTGAGAGATTCTTTCCTAACTCATGGATGATTACACTCAAGGTACCGGTATGTATTATTATAAACAACACTATATGAATTTATTATGAACTTAGAGTTTTTATAAAATGTACATCGCAATTCGTAATTAATTTCAATATTTCAAATTTGACTAGAATTATAATAATAATGTTTCAAATATTATTATGTCCGTTATTTTTTTTCGAGTGGTTATACATAAAAAGATTCATGTTAACTAGCTGTAATGAGATATATCTACAGGAAGTTGTAAGAACATATGTTATACTTAAATTTCTTTCAGGGTATGCCATTTCTCACAGAGCCTTTTCCGAAATTGAGGGAATTGACGTGTATTGGAAGTTGTGAATGAAAATAATATTTTCATATCGAGGTCAGAGTCAGGTTAATTTTAAATGACTCTGACTTTACTGAACTTGCTTTTGATTTCGACTGCAATCTCACAACCCTCTATCAGAATTTAATCAATCTTCTTAATGTATCCAGCTGTTTGCTGACAACATAAAGTCCACTATAATCCACTTTAGTCTATTCAGTTGTTGTTTTTCACGAGAAATGAGGGGTATTTTGATCGGTGTTCATTATAGATGCCTGTTGCTAGTAGCCAGAGGTGGGGAGTAGTCAATATATACTGCAGGGCTGTGTCTTCTGCAACCGGTACTGATGATTTTAATTTACTTCTTTTGTGGTTTATGGATGGACAGTACAGAAGAATGTGTTCCAGATCTTCATCATGATTATTACACCACAGACAAGTGGGATTATCAGAAATGTGAATTCGGTGTAAGTACAATTGAGTGACAATGTGACCTGTTCTGGCTCTTGTTCAAATGTTTGAACATGTCTGGGCAAGTTTTTGTACATTTCCAGGTCATTTGGTTTCTTTTGTACAGACTGTAAAATTTTTCCTTTGTCAGAAGAGAGCCAATTGTTGATCCATAGGTTTGTAAAATGAGATTTTACTGAAGCAAAAGCACTGGATAGAGATATCACTTGAAGAGGTCTGGGTTGCAAATATGTTGCCTGTTTTGCAATATTATCGACTTTCTCGTTTCCAGGTATACCACAATGACTAGATATCCATTGAATGTTATTTCCTTTTGGAGTCATTCATAACATAACAATATTTGAAATATTATTTTTATAATTCTAGTCAAATTTGAAATATTGAAATTAATTACGAATTGCGTATTAGTCATTGTGGTATACCCTCTCGTGGGTACTCACCTTGTCGTGGTGAGGGGGCTTAAACTTGTTGTTTAAGCTAACAAGTAACGAAGAGGTACTCACATCAGCTGCATTAACACCAATGCAGTCTCACTATATTTTTTACTGCTTATGATTCATGGAGTCCCTCAGTGTAAAATTCTCCGGAGGTAAAATAGTCCCTCAATTGGATCTCCGGGTAGGGACTGGACTGAGAGATGCCAGGAATCGTGCTAAAGTACTTACTTGGAAAGTATCAGAATTTAATAAAAAAAAAAAAATTCAATTTCAATGTATACTCACCTACTCAAACACCAAAGTGCGAAACCAAGGCCGCAATAAGGATCTAAGCAGAGGGCGATGTGTCTCGAGGGGTACAATTCACAGGCTAGCTTCATGGATCTACATAGTGAAGTGACTGCAGCATGGGACATCTTGATACCTGCCAGCATTCCTGTTGTGGACACACTATGCACACAAGCCCCAAAATTAAATACGGCACTACTCAAAGATATTAAACTACTACTATAAATGATTCAGACCAGATGACCTACAGATCTAGCTTGAACTGGAATAGTTCACACATATTTACAAAGTCTGAACTTCGTCAAATGTGAAAAAAATTCTTGCTATTTATATGCAGAGGCTGGGGAGGGAGAAAATCCTAAAGGAGAGGATTGATACAAAATCATCCCCAGTACACAAACAACAGGACTTAACAAGAACTACTTGTATTTATGGAAATTGTACTTCTTTAGGGATCATACAGAAAGAATTTGAACAGTGAGTACCAACCTGAAGTCCAGGTACGCCAGCATTTCGGCTGTAGGAGCTCTGTACATAACTGGTAACTTCTTCTTAGGCATGTCATCTGTATCCAAAGTAACAGGCCATGACTTGATGTCCACAACATTGCTTGCCTCCTGTTAACATCAAAATACTGGTTATTATCACAACAAAAATAACAATATCTGCTAAAAATCACAACAGAATATAAAACTTACACAAAAAAGAAAGAAATATAAACATTGCTTACAAGCGAACAAGAGAAGTTAATCTTTTAGAACGTGAATCACTCTGTGACGAGACTGAAACACTAGGACATGTGTTGGGTTTCTGCCGAAAGACTGAGTTACTGCAGAACAACCGCCATCACAGGGTAAGGATAATGCTTGCTGACATCCTAAGACAACAAGGATTAGAAGTCCATGAAGAAGTGCATTGTATCTCGGAAGATGAATCAACAAGACGAGCAGATATTGTTGTCATTGATAGAAAAAAGAACACAGGAACAATACTAGACCCGGCTATCAGGTTTGAAAGAGATGCACAACAGCCAAAGCTTACTGATTATGAAAAGAGAATCATCTATGAATCTTGCATTCCTTATTTTAGCAAGCAGTGTAACACCATGGCTAATTGTTGGTCAGTTCGTGGTACCATTTCCAAATACACCTATAACCTTTTAAAATCAAAGGGATTCACATTTTACAATGTTGAGAAAATCCTTAGTGAAACTCTAAAGGACTCAATTCAAATTTTGCAATTTCATCTCTATTTGAAGTAATATGATTCACTTTAATTTTCTTTAGAAATTTATTGTATGTATTTTCATTGTAAACTTATATATATATATATATATATATATATATATATACATATTTGTTTTCTGGATCCTTGTGGTCACTCTCATTGAAGGGCAGATGGTTTTATTTTATAAATCCGATATGTACAAAAAAATTAAAATTATTTTTACAATTAAACAACAGTGAATGCTCTACTACAGAATGAGATAAAACAAGAAACGAATATATATGACGTGAGTGCCAAATTTAATCAATAAACAACTTAGTAGTTAACACTAAAGACATTGAAACAAACGTGTATTCAGCATGGATGAAAAAGGATTAGTGAAGAAAAAGAAACATCAGACAATCAGTAAAATGAAGAAGAAAATCTCTTTAATTTTATTAAAAAAGACTACAATGCCTCTCATAATGAATAATAAAATTAATTTATATTTCCATCATTCCATAAGGAACTGGCCACCTTACCCATTATTCCTGGCTTAGTTGCCCATGAAAGATGTCTCATTACTTATGAGGTTTCAATCAGTCTCCAGACTTACTTATTCACAAATGGCTTTTTCAGAGAATCTGGAGGTTCATTGCCACCCTCACATAACACCGTTATCAGTGCCTATCCTGAGCAAGATTAATCCAGTCCCTACCAACATATTCAGTCTCCCTCAAATCCATTTTTACATTATCCTCCCACTTAAATCTCAGTCTCTCCAAAAGTCTTTTTCCCCCCAGGCCTTCCAACTAATACTCTATATGCATTTCTGAATTCACCCATACGTGCTACATGCCCTGCCAATCTCAAATGTCTGGATTTAATGTTCCTAATTATGTTAGGTGAAGAATATAATGGATGCACTTCTGTGCTGTGCAACTTTCTCCTTTCTCCTGTAACTTCATCCCTGTTAACCCCAAATATTTTCCTGAAGACCTTATTCTCGAACAGCCTTAACCTATAAATTCTAACTTTCAGTTTTTTCTGAAAACAGACTAGATGACAAAAGCTTTTCAACCGAATAATAGCAGGCATTTCCCATATTTATTATGCGTTTTATTTCCTCTCGAGTGTCATTTATATTTGTTACTGTTGATCTAAGCTATTTGAATTTTTCCATCTCTTCAAAGAATAATTGCCAATTTTCATATTTCCATTTTGTACTACGTTCTGGTCATAAGACGTAATCATATACTTTGTCTTTTCGGGACTTACTTCCAAACATATCTCATTAGTTGCTCCAAGTAAAATTCCCGTGTTTGCCCTAATAGTTTGTGGATTTTCTCCTAACATATTCATGTCATCTGCATAAACAAGCAGCTGATGTAACTCGTTCAATTCCAAACTCTCTCTATTTTCTTGGACTTTCCTAATGGTATATTCTAGAGCAAAGTAAAAAGTAAAGGTGATAGTGAATCTCCTTGCTTTAGCTCGCAATGAATTGGAAAAGTGTCAGACAGAAACTGGCCAATACGGACTCTGCTGCACATTTCACTGAGACACATTTTAATATTAATGGAACTAGTTTCTTGGGAATATCAATTCAATAAGAATATTATACAAAACCTCTCTTAACCAAGTCATAGGTCTTTTTGAAATCTATGAATAACCGATGTAAGTCTATTGACTTAAAAAAAGAAATTTCATTTCTCAAATATACAAATTTTTTTAAAACAGGCAAAGTTACGAGAAATTTTCCGAATTGTTAATACACCAAATGTAAGTGGTTGCAACAGCAGTTCAAAAAATATATCTTTTCACTGTTATTACTGTTTGGGAGGTAGTGAACAATGAGAACTAGCATCATTACTACAAAAAAACTGAAGAGAAAGCTGTGAAACATGCAGGAACCAAAACTTCAGTACTGCATGGTCTGGGATATGTACAATAGTGTCTAATTTTGTTTGAAAAAAAAAAACACCGCACAATATTTATCGTGTAACCTTGAGTAATATGTACTGGTACTTACTTACTTACTGGCTTTTAAGGAACCTGGAGGTTCATTGCCGCCCTCACATAAGCCAGCCATTAGTCCCTATCCTGAGCAAGATTAATCCAGTCTCTATCATCATATCCCACCTCCCTCAAATACATTTTAATATTATTCTCCCATATATGTCTCGGCCTCCCCAAAGGTCTTTTTCCCTCTGGTCTCCCAACTAACACTCTATATGAATTTCTGGATTTGCCCATACATGCTACATGCCCTGCCCATCTCAAACGTCTAGATTTAATGTTCCTAATTATGTCAGGTGAAGAATACAATGCGTGCAGCTCTGTGTTGTGTAACTTTCTCCATTCTCCTACAACTTCATCCCTCTTAGCCCCAAATATTTTCCTAAGAACCTTATTCTCAAACACCCTTAATCTCTATTCCTAGTCCAAGTTTCACAGCCATACAGAACAACTGGTAATATAACTGTTCTATAAATTCTAACTTTCAGATTTTTTTGACAGCAGACTAGATGACAAAAGCTTCTCAACCGAATAATAACAGGCACTTCCCATATTTATTCTGCTTTTAATCTCCTCCTGAGTGTCATTTAAGGAAACATTAATCACCAATTAGGAACAGGATTCTTTGTACATAAAAGAATAAAATCAGCAGTAAAAAAGGTCGAATTTATCAGTGACAGGTTATCCTATTTAGTACTTAAGGGTAGATGGTGCGATATTGTAGTTATAAATGCTCACGCCCCTACAGAAGAGAAAGACGACGATATAAAGGATAGCTTCTATGAGGAATTGGAACACACTTTTGATCAGTTACCTAGGTATCACATGAAAGTTTTATTGGGGGATTTCAACGCTAAAGTAGGATGGGAGGATATTTTTAAACCAACAATTGGAAAAGAGAGCCTACACGTAAGTAGTAATGACAATGGAGTTAGGTTAGTCAACTTTGAGTAATATGTAGAAGGAAGAAACAAGAAAAATAAATTAGTAGTAAATTTATGAAAAATGGTAACAATAACCTTGGATTTGAGCAGCTTTATGACGTTCTGATTGGAAAGCACAAGCACAGATTTACTAACATCTACAATCATTCGCACAGTTGGTAGAGTGGTCTGCAGATTCTGTGGATGTGGAGGTCTGATTGTGACTGGGACCGCACCTGTAACATAAACAACATATTCTGGTTATATTGCTACAGAGTGATGAGTAACCTTTAGCATTTTTGTTGGAGGGCAAACTTGTTTACCACAGAGTAGTCAGAAAATGGAACTGAGATTATTAATGTTTTGAATTCAGAAGTAGCACTCACCAACATACAGGCAGCCATAGAAAGCACATATGAGATCAATCCCTGGTGGAAATATGAGTGCAACATGGTCCCCTGTGTTGATCTTTCCTTTCTCCAAAAGAAGGTTTCCAACACGTTCTGCCTTTTTGTGCAACTGTGAACATGATAACATCGTTGCCACAGCGCCCTTTGAGTTGAGCAGTGTGAAAATCACGTGGTCAGCTGTGCTCTGGGCGCGCCAACGCAAGATCTCCGAAATGAACTGATACTGCAATGGAAACATAAGAAAACACAATTTAAACTCATATATTGTACTAGTTAATCTATATTACAAATAAAACTAGATGTTGTATGTAGATTTATTAAAAGGAAATCACACTTGCTCACAAGGAGAACAACAATTTCTTAAAAATTAAGATACCTAACTAAAATATATATACATAATTTTGTAGAATAAATAAATTACGGTATATATACAGTAGACCCTCGATTTAAGGGACCTGGATTCAACGGACTTTGGATTTAATGGACACATTTTAAAATCTCTATTTCTAGACTATTTTAGGCAGTTTCGATCTTTAGCAATACAGAAACAGCATGCAATTGGAAGGAAAATGAAGATCGATACTTTCTTCATTCAACCTAGTAGCAACCTTCTACCGTAAATAAGTGCATGCATATTCTTTTGGACCATCAGTGACTAACAGAAAGAGGTTTTTTGTCGCTTTTTATTACTGTACTGCGCTAAACTGAAGAATTAGCACGGTAGCTTTGAACCGTGCCATTACATTTACCACCAAATTTAACTAAATACACACTGTCGCCAACATAAGAACATGACATTGGTGTGTGGTGTCGTTAGAAGGAGAAATTTGTTTTTTTTTTCTCTCTACCTCCTTAGTTCTGAACATTACTGAGAGATAGCATCACTGTTAGCGACAAGGTGTATTTGCGTAAATATTGCGAGTAGATTATGTGGCTTAGATGAGAGGGTTGGGACAGAAACAGTTTTGCTGTAGCACATGGACGAACCTCTCATGCAGTGGGAGCGTGATTCTTACTTGAATTTATTTTCGCGTGTACATTGCAGATCAAATGAAGAAGATCCCTTCTTGCTCCGGTTACATACCCTGCATATACGAAGGTTAGGTTTGGTTAGTTTAGGTGTTTATTAACCAAGTCCGAGCATGTGCAGACAGGCCAAAATTGCACTTTTCTGTCATTTCCTTCTGGGAACATTTCACTATGTCTTGTAAAGTGTCCATTTTATCTCGAACTAAAATATCTAATATCTATCGCATTTTCTTTTGTTTCATCACAGCTGAATTGGTTTATCTCTTTGGTATCAATGTTTCTAGTCGGTCATGGCCTTTATGACAGTTTTTGTTTCGTAATATTGATAAACAATAACATAATGAAAGCAGTGAATAATTTCATGGCCCCTAAAATTTATTTTTCGTAAAAGACTACGTATTTTTCTCTAGGCCACAAATAAAACGGTAACGCGGTCATAATTACGTACTTAACGCTTTGGCGAACATTAACCGAAACTTTACTTTCTGCCATTTGAATTATATTCCGTGAAACACACCTTTTTTCCTCTTTATTTCGTTGTGATAACCTACTTTAAGATGTTACTACATCTGCATTTTCTTTTAATGCATTCAAAACACCGCTGTTGTACTACATAAACCTTGCACTTGACTAATGGAGTGATTTATTTAAGAATATAATCGCGAATTTCACTACCACTATTTCGATTGTCTTTTGTTTGACACGGCTCGGTGACTAGCAGCCAGCGAGTAACGTCGACTACCGACATTGCTCTACCGTGCGTACTATCCAGTTGTTACCTGTACTGTATTTATAAACGTACCCTAATACTGTATAGTGTTTCATATTAAAATAGTAATACATTGTACTGTACTGTAGTGTTAAAATTTCAGTGTTGTATTATAAAATATTACCCTTTAAAAAATTCGCGATTTAATGGACACCCTTAGCCTCTATTAGTCTGTTAAATCGAGAATCTACTGTATACTTAATTTACTTAAAACTTATATACTGGCAACATAATTCTTAGGAAAGCAACCTGGAATCATTTCAATAATGTATAATCAATTCTTGTTTGAAAGTAATAAACCATCAGCTAATACCGGTACTAGCAGAAATCTTTTTTCATTTAAACTTCATTACGTTTAAAAATAAATATTAATATATTTTCCAATTTCTGAATAAAAGTGTTCTTTTCTTAAAATACAATGCCTTCACTACTTGCCTTTCGTGCAGAATCAGACTCTTCATCTACAATGCCCATATCCCTGCCTTGCGCAGAGGCGAGGCGGTTACCCTGAACTATGTTGCCCACCATAACTGAGGCAGGGCCAACGTCTGTAACAAAGTCAGCAGCTAGGAAGCCACATTACAAAAAGATGCTGTTGTAGCGAATTGCAAAACTAAAAAGCACACACAATACAATAGCATGGTGTTTAGACCATTCATATCCTCTATCTACTTCTTACACATCTGTAATTATGTGATGTCGAAGAACAGAGTGAATCCTTCTGATATTTCTTCTTTATCATGATGAAAGTAAAACGATTTTGGAGGAATACTGCTATGATGATTAATGCAAGATGTGCACACAGTAAAACCAAACAATTACAGCATTTTCGTACAAAATATATCTCTTCTTTTAACATGATACAGTTCAAATATTCCAAGAGATATGCACTGACTATAACTTAACAAATTTAATTACAGTACTTTTAGTAAATTAGGATTACACATGAGACATGTCAGAACTAGTTAGTTGTTATGAATGGGCTAAATGATTATGGAAATTGAAAATGTGCAAAACATCAACATCAAAGACTATTATTTTAGTTTTGTAAGTATCACAGCAAGTGGCAGAATGTGATTTATAATTTTAAGTACTCTACGTGCCAGTTAATGCCAAGGAAAACACAGGTATACGCAAAGCATTATAGTAGAATTTGAGTGACCCTATCAATTCAGAAGTAGAGTACATCCAGACATAAAAGAATAACATTACTACCTTAAGATTAAATGTACTGTGGAAATGTGACATTTATTTCATTCATGAGTTAGAAGTTCATTATGGTAAGAAAAAATTCCTTCTACAAGCCACTGAGGTGCATAGAAGGCAGGGGCACAAGCTCTCATATTTTCTTGATCTTGATCTAGAAGGAAGTAATGTGGTGGCAGAAGTTATAGAAATCAGAAATATTCTGCCTGCACCCAGAATTAAACCCAGACTCTTCCAGTTTATAAGTTCACTTTAAGAGGGCCATGTGGATTCCAGAAATACATCAGTTCTCTAATATTTAGTTGCAAGTCTATTTAGCTAAAATAATTAAACTATTTTTAGTAAAGGTTAGTAATAATACTGTTTTCCATTTACTCCTCTTTTTACATATATCAGTTTCTTCTATGAAATAACATTTGAAATGTAAATACGAGACTCCTTCAGAAATAGTTTATTATACCAAAGCCTACCTTATAACTATTATTTACTTCCAAATGTAATGGTTGTGATAACCGAGACATTTGTAATAGTGTAGTATGAGCTTCTTCGAGTGCCTTTTGTCAAAGAAATTAACATCAGTTAAGAAAGCCAGTTCTTCGCTGTTGCTTGCAGGTACTTGTCATTTACTAAAAGCTGTGACCCTGCTTATAAAAATTGTTTGATATGCAAAATGGCTAGGAGTCAGGTTGAGAATGTCGAGTGGGTAGTCAAACAAGTGCTGCTTGAAATGTTGAAGCAGTTCAAGAGTTCACTATGCAATGTGAAAACATGCATTATCAAACAAAAGGCCAACAACAAAAGTTAACAGATCACGTCTTTGTTTTTTATGACTTGTAATCTTGCCAGGATCTCACTGTAAGCTTCAGCATTAAATGTGGTTTTTAACTCCAATAAACCAAACAAAACACAACCACCAATTCAACCCCCCCCTCCCAAAAAAAAAAAGATGGTGGCTATAAATTTTATTGGTCGAAAACGACTGACCCTTTTTGTTTTGGGGGAATCTATGTGCAACCATTATATCAATTCTTTCCACATTTGTGTATGAAATACACGTCTCATGTTAACATAGTACTGCACATGAAACTTGTGGAAAATTTGTTGATTCCTCATTGTGAAGTGCCCATTTTCGCGAATAATTGTTATGTTTGCATATTCCAAAAGTCGATCAAGGACAACAGAGGGCTGATCACTTCTTTACACATTGTGCATAGGCATTTGCTCTTTTGTAAACTGCCCACACAACTGTCTTAACCTTTCATTCACTTATTTAAATTAGGCCTGTAAACTTCGCATAATTCATTGTGAAATGGATTTTTGCGACAATTAGGTTCCTGACATGAATTTCACAGCTGTTGGATTCGCGACTGTCTTGCTCATTCCCAATGATTTACTTTAACAGACAGTTGATGTTCAGTAATATTCTATTGTCCCTTGCTTTCTAAATGCCACTCGTAAATACATTTAGACTCAAAATCCAACGTTATTAAACAAAAGACACTACTAATGTACTCTATTCCCATATTAAGCAACACCAAACGTGTCCACAATTTCTTAGTCTATTTGAAATTACAATAATGTGTCACATTTTCACACTAACAGAATATAAGATTCATCAATTTGTAGTCACTATTCAAAATGGTGATATTAGAGCTCAATTTATGGATCTACAACATTTACTTTCAGGATTGAGTAAAACAGTACACAGATCAATCAATTATGCATGAAGCAAGCGTTTTAATTCTTCCTTAATATCTTGTCTTAATCTTATTTATAGTGAATACAGTTTTTCATTTGCATTTTCATATACCGGTAGTTAAATTTATTTAATTAATGTATTTTTCTGGCCATTTTTGGAGATAAAAAGTGGTGACCATGTGAATTTAAATGTCCTTCTACATAAATTAGGCTAGACTGTAAAAGACAGTATGCCAATATTAGGCCTATAAAATTGTTCATTCAAAAGGCATCAGGTTGATTATGTCTCCATGAAATATATCTTTCTGTAGTTAGTGCCGGTACTTTAATGGAAAATAGTCAGGAAATATGAAAATGTAAGCACAATGATTGAAATGTGATTGCCCATGCCTTACTATTAATTTCAAACATATTGTATTTACACAGCAAATAACAATAAGACGATAGAATATGCCTAATACTAATTTTAGTTATATTACGATTAATAATAATAATAATAATAATAATAATAATAATAATAATAATAATAATAATAATAATAATAGTAGGCCTAATAATAACTACCACCACAACAATCTTGCAAGTAGGGTTAGAAAAACTCAGAAGTTTAATTCTTGCATTGAATGAGGTTTATACATTTATTATTATTTTTTCAAACTTTTATATACGACAACGTTAATACAAATATACGAACTACTTTCTACCCAGAAATCCATGAGTATTATGACAAAATGTAACATTATGTTTTTATTCATGCTATAAATTTAATTAAAAATCTCAACATTCGGATTCTGTTATCTTACTCCATACAGAAATATAACGGACAATGTAAACTTTCTGTATGAAGTTTATTGTGCAGAATGTATGAATTTATGTGGTAAATGACTATGGTGTGAATAGTAGACCTCAAAACAACAACAAAAAAAGTCTTATGAACATAATATATTGGGTTTACCACATAAGATGTGACTGCTAGTCTACAGTAAAACTCAGAATGCAATACCATGGAAGCCAGCCTCTTGTACCTGTAAGGTGATGCATGCCATGTCATTTTTAAGAGTGCCAGCTATGCATGGTTTTAAGTCATATCTTATTCAGTTTATTCAGTCCAGTTCATTTTCGTTTGCTATAGGATACAGTAAAGTGCAAAATGTGTTCACTGTGGTCTAGTTTCGTTTGCTATGGAGTACAGTAAAGAGCAACTTGCGTTCATTGTGTTAAATTTTGACAGGACACATTCGTATCTGGAATGTCACTTAGTTTCATACAGGAATTCCTAGGATTCCATATTCTTAATACATTCATTATATATGTGTGTGTGTATCTAACGCTCTGGATTTAACAATGAAGTCATCATCCTTCTTGCTTCCCAATATTTTGATGGAAGGTCCACAAATGTCCTAAGAGTTTCACAATTAGCCAGGTGCTCCATCTCCATGTCCTCTTCTCTGGTGCACAGTAAGCATTTAATTCGTTATATATAGATTACTAGAAAAATTTAAACAAACTGGATCCGTGTTAGAAAGGAAGAAAAACAGAAAACCAACTATTCTAACCGAGGAAAAATTAGGTGAGATAGGAGCTGCATTGGAAAGAAGGCTGTGAAAATCACTTCCTCGTTTAGTACTTCAAACCATCTCCAACGAACTCCTCTTAACCATGGTAACATGGATATCAACTCCAGACTTCACCATTACGCGTGTTAAGTCCACAGCTGATAGTCTAGGGCTCATTTTTCTTTTTCGAACTAACAAATAGCCTGACCGTATCGTGGTCTTTCTTTTACACCCACAGTTCCTCTTTCTTTCAGGTGATAAGTACCAGAGTCTCTGAATTGTTTCAGTAGCCTAGTAACAGTTGCTACACCAACATGTCATTCATTCTTGAGCAAACTCTGTAACATATTTGTATGTTGAGATAGGGTTAGAATTCTGCTGGGACACCGACGTACCTCAGACAGTAGCACATTTGCCTACTGATCCAAGACTGTGTTCGGGCATGGGTTCGATTCCCACTTGGGTTGATTATTTGGTTGGGTGTTTTCCAAAATTTTCCCCAAATGTAAGGCGAATGTCAGGCAATGATATAGGGAATCCTCGGCCTCATCTCACAGAAAACTATCTTACTATCATCAATTTCACTCATGCTAAATAGCCTAACAGCTGATACAGCATTATTAAATATCTGACGGAGGGGAGAGAATTCTGCTTTGCTCATGTGATGTATCAATTGTAACAAAAACAAACAGTGACAATATGGAATGAAAACAAAATATCAGAGTACAATAGAACTACAAAATAAAAATGAACTAGCACAAAATATCACTGTAAACTGTAACTGACAACAGCAAAGTTAATGACATGCGAGAACTGCTACATTTCAGCCAACTGACTGCTAAACGCAAAATAATGCAAATTTCCAATATGTTCTAAATGATTTGAGCAATGCTGTATGTAGATAAGTATCTAATGCTCTTGATTTAAAAATCCAGTTATTTTCTCTCTTTTCTTCCCAGTATTTAGATGTAAGACTTGTATTTTTTTTAAGTGTTTCACAGTGTATTAAATGATTCATATACAGTTCTTCCTCTTGAGAACACAATACACAATTTGGAGCAGACAGTATGCCAATCCTATGTAAATGTTGTTATTATTGTTTGTTGTTGTTTTCTAATGCCAGGCATTTGACAATAAAGTAATTTGACCACTTGCACTCCAATATTTTTCAAAGATATTATCATGGTCAGCAAATGAAGCACAGATTTTGAGGTGTTCCGAATCCATTGCTTGGTTTGAGTTGCACAATGGGCAGTTAGGGGACTGATATATTCCAATTCTATGCAGGTGTTTGGCCAAACAGTCATGGCCTGTTGCCAATCTAAATGCAGCTACAGACGATTTTCGTGGTAAATCGGGAATTAACTGTGGATTATGATGCAGAGAGTTCCATTTTTTCCCTTGAGATTGAATCCTATGTAAATGTTTACCCAGACAATAATGACCCGTAAGGAGTCTGAACATGGCCACCGCAGATTTACCTAAGGTACTGTATGTTCATATGGACGAACTTTGTTGTTTTGAGGTCTACTATCTACACCCCAGTTATTTCCCATATAAATCCACATACCCTCATACAAATCATACTTTGAGAATAATCACAGTCCTTATTAATTAAATGTGACTTTGGTTTTTCAACCAACCTAAAGCATGCTTAACTTCAGAAAAATGCGTAAATATACAATTTTAATTGTTTTAAACAAGATATGTGGAGTTGATGTATACTTCTATGGCTATACTTAGTACATTAATTCTGGTTAGAAATAAAAGCAACATACATTTTATATTCATATTATGAATGTGATATCTGTCCTACTTAAGAATTGCTCAATATATACCTACGTGTGTTTTGGGTGAGTATGCTATAATCACTCTTACCACAAAGCAATCAAACAAGATTTAGTCTTACTCACAAATTAATCAATGTGACTTTCAAGAAATACAAATCTCATGCTATACGGTGCGAATATGTAGACCAATGTCTATTTAGCGACAACTGCAATTTCAGAATGCATTCAGGCAAAATAGTTTGAATTTTAAAACAGTAATTTCATGCTTGATTATAAAAGACATCCTACGAATACAGAGTTATCCTGCTGTACTAGGATTTGGACTCTATGAACAATTTTCGTAAGAGGTTTTAGTGTCTATACAACTTCATACTGTTATCACTGCACCCTGGGTTAGTGTATATGAAAACAATGGTTTAAAACTTTCCATTCGCAGGTAGATAGTCCTGTTTCTTATCACTTTGAAGTGAAGTAGGCCTACTGATCTGAAATTGTTTTAACAATGATTTTTAATGGCTAAGAGTCATACATATTAGATCGCACAAGAATCCATGTAGAATAATGAACTGGAACAAAACATCACACTCCTGAACTAATATATTATTACGAATTAGAAAATTAAGAATTAGAACCAAAATAATAATCGATATTTAACACTCCTAAACTAACACATTATTATGAATTATAAAACTATGCAATCAATTTCATAAATCACACGATCAACTGTTGGTTTAAGTTTCTGAAAAGACATATGAAGAGGATCACACCAAAAGTAATACAAAACTCACTTTTATCATCCTGCATTCTAAAGTGTTGCTATTTACACAATGTACAAGTATATCCTTTAGAAACAACATGTCCACCACGTCTGACTGTGAAACTAGAGCCCGGGTCTGAATACTGGTGGGGACAAGTTACCTGGTTGAGGCTTTTTTCTGGGGTTTTTCTTCACCCCATTAAGAACAAATGCTGGGTAACTTTAGGCGCTGGACCCTGTACTCATCTCGCTAGCATTATCACCTTCATCTCACTCAGATGCTAAATAACCATAGCAGTTAATAAACTGTCGTAAATAACAAAAAAAATCAAATTTATCTGGTTCTCTCAATAATCTTTACACTATCTCAGAACAAGAGTATATAAGCCCATATTGTAAGTAAACTAGCAACCTTACTTCTGAGCCATTTGCCCTGTTTTAATATGATATCATCTTTCTCAAACATTTTCCACAATTCTTTGAGTTAAGAAATGGGTGATAATCCAATGGGTGTCAAATCAGGTGGAGACTTAGTGGGTGTGACAAAACTGTTCACACAAATTTTGTGATCGTCTACAAGGTTTGCATATTTGTGAGCAGGCAATGTGATGCAGAAAGAGAATGGCTTTAAAATTGCGCAGTTTCCAAAGAAGGTTTTTTGAGAGATGCAGTGACATGATGTAAATTTTCTAAGGAAGAAAGAAATTAAGATCTGCTCCTTTGGCAGCAAATACCAAGACAACGACGTTCTAGGACTCAGTAAGACGTGTTTTTCTGGATGTCGTGCCGAAAGGAACCACCATTAATTCTGAGGTTTATGCGAAAGTCTGTGTACATTTGAAGACCAAAGTTGTAGAGATTGTGAAAATCACAGATTCTGAGTTTCACCATGTGGATATACAATATGTTCTTATCCTGAAATGGCGTAAGGTTATTAAAAGTCAGGACAAAGTTATATTAAAAAAAAAATAAATGAATACAATTTGTTTAAAACTAAAGTAATGGCCCACAGTGGTAAATTTCCAATTCGTACAAAAATAACAGTTGATAATAAGTCCATAGAACAAGTATCTCATTTTGATTATTTAGGTTGTAATATAACTTATGATGTAGATAGAGATATTGACAACAAAATAAACAAATTCCAGTGGATATGCGGAACAATAAATAGAACACTAAAAAATTAAACTAGAAAAGAAACAAGACTAAAGTTCTATAAAACTATGGCAGTACCCGTGTTGACATATGGAAGCAAATCATGGATAATTAAAGAACGAGATAAAAGTAAATTACAGGCTGCAGAGATGAGGTTTCTTCACAGAGTAAAGGGATGTACAAGAAGGGATCGGATAAGAAATGACGATATCCGTAAAGAATTAAATATATACAACATAAACGAAAAAGTTGAAGATTATAAAGAAAAGTGGAAAGAACACCTGTCTCGAATGGATAATGAAAGAATTCCAGCACTGATACAACAGTACCAACCTAAAGGCAAAAGAGATGTCGGACGTCCTAGGAAGAGGTGGAACTGAATAAAATGTGAAGACGGAACAGGCACTAAGCCTAAACCATGAAGTGAAGATGATGATGATGACAATTTGTTTCCAAAGGATGTATCAACACAATGCATGAACAGTAAAATTGTAAAATGAAGGCGAATTTCTTAAAAGGAATGTGTTGCATTACTTCGGTGGTGATCCTGATAACCTACAATCTACAATTAATCATACAAATTGTTGCTACTCATTTTCTTTGACTATACTTCCATTGCAAAAATTTGACTCACATGAGATAATCGAAGATTGGTTCTTTCACATTCTTTCCCTGAACTTCAGAAATGGAATGTAATCTAACAAATTCCTCATTATAGGACCACTCAAGTGTTAAGGCAACTAAGCAAAGCAATAGTGTGGTATTAGCAAAATAGGCAACATACCTGAATGGACCTCACGAGGTTTTGGCAGGTTAGTAACACAAGTATGGGGACATAGAAGAACATTGGCTGGATGGAGTGTTCCCTCCAGGAACCGACGTTTGGTCTCAGACAGATGAATGCCACCAAGAGGTGTCTTAGGGAGGTAATTTGGAGGTACTAGTGCCAGACAGTATATCCCCACTTGATGGATAGAGTCAACTGCCTGCAGCACTCGTGACATCCATTGGAAGCTCTGAAAAATCAAATAAACACAACTTATTATTGATCTGAAAGAGAAAGCAACCAATGGTGCGTTGTTAGTCAAGCAGAATAGCTGTTTGTTACGATTCCAACAAGTAGGATACCCTTCTCACTCACCCTTTTCTACCTGAAGATGGAGATAGAGCCAATCTTCGAAATGTATGTATGTATATACGTATCTAATGCCTACCTACTTCACTTTACTTGATTCGGGTTCCGCATATTGCGGATAGATGGCAGGACTGTAACCCATTTTTCTAGTTGTACACCACTTCAGTGGGCCACACTGTACATGATGTGTATCTGTGGAGAGTTATGTCGTGTATAGTTTGACAACTTCAAGTGAAACCTCGTAAAACACGCCAACTTCTGGAATCTCTCTCTTTCTTACTTCTCTCTCCCTCGCTCCTCGTCATTCAGTCACCAATCATCACGTAAATATCTGAGAGGGTGTGTGTGGGCATCGCGACCAATAGAAGAACCACTCTCCAGTATTACCACAATAACGGATTCTTCATTTTTGCCTCGATTTTCGGCTAGGAAGGTTCCATTATGCAGGCAACTAGTCAACCTTTTAATGCTTTTGTTAGCAGGTTTGACAAACTGTGAGTGGACCTGCAAGTACATAGTGCATAGTGCTCTCTCCCTTCCCCCCCCCGTGCTTTCTCACTTGCTCCTCCCCAAGACAGCCAGTGCTCACGTAGTAACTCTGTCAGGGTTTCAGTTCGATTTGTCAATCTATACTATGATGAGTGTATGTGTAAGTGTTCGTGTAAGTGTAGTGTCTGGAATGAGTGATGATGAAGGGAGAAGGGGAAACCCAGTGCCGGCACCTAGCCTACTCCTGTCAAATAGCACCAAGGGGGTCGCCAGGCTTAACGTCCCCCATCTGACGGACGAATCACTATCAACAGTGACATATGCCTTCTCTTCAAATGCACTGCGGAGAGATTTGGGATTTAACCCAGGCATATTGGTGCACAATTTAGTGATTAGAAGTTGTGCACTGCCATCTCTCTTAGTCCCGAGGTAGAAATTTTACATAAAAATTTCTGATCCTGCCGGGAATTTAACCCGGGCCAGCTAGTCTAGAGGTAGATGCACTACCACATTCTTGAAGTTCAATATAAGATATTCTGAAAGTATGTTCTGATCACAGTCAATGCCTTCTCACTCTTGTTATTGAACGTTTCTCTTCATTAATTCACAAAATCTTATTAATGAAAGGAGTCTTTTCACAGCTGCATATTTATTCCTTGAACTGTCACAACAAATCCAACAACTGACAGTATTCATACTCACAACATTACTTATATAATTACCTTCATCAAATAGTTCATCTTGATCAAAAACATTAAAATTATATACCTATTTATTAAAGTATTTTAGAAATATACAGCACAATAAACTTGTAGTGTCTACAAATTATTTATTATTTAACACATATTCGTATTTTAACTCTGAAATAATAACTGACATGATGCTGAGGTTTTATAATTTCAAATTTTCTTATTTGATATTTTTCTGTCTGATCAATTCTAATTGTTCCACTGCTTCGATTGGCGAAATATTTTCCCTTTATATCTTCAGTATTATTTACTTACTTACCGGCTTTTAAGGAACCCGGAGGTTCATTGTCGCCCTCACATAAGCCCGCCATTGGTCCCTGAGCAAGAATAATCCATTCTCTATCATCATACCCCACCTCCCTCAAATCCATTTTAATATTATCTTCCCATCTACGTCTCGGCCTCCCTAAAGGTCTTTTTCCTCTGGCCTCCCAACTAACACTCTATATGCATTTCTGGATTCGCCCATACATGCTACATGCCCTGCCCATCTCAAACGTCTGGATTTAATGTTCCTAATTATGTCAGGTGAAGAATACAATGCGTGCAGTTCTGTGTTGTGTAACTTTCTCCATTCTCCTGTAACTTCATCCCTCTTAGCCCCAAATATTTTCCTAAGCACCTTATTCTCAAACATCCTTAACCTATGTTCCTCTCTCAAAGTGAGAGTCCAAGTTTCGCAACCATAAAGAACAACCGGTAATATAACTGTTATCTTCAGTATTATTACTGGAAATATTTTATGCTAAAAGAAGAAAGAACTCATGACAAGTCCCTCTCCCCAAAATTTTAAATGCGTACCTCCTCCTCACTGCAATCAGGCCTCTGTTCAGCAATGACGCATATTCGTTCGTCACGTAGCACACGTATACTGAACACAGCTATTCGTCCACGGTAGATGAACTTCATGGGTTCCACAGCAAGCACTGTGGCGATGATGTCGTCTGCGTTGTGTTTGCGTCCAGTTACAGTCATAAGGCCATCACGTGACCCACATACAAACACTAAGCCACCCTGCAACAAGTTTAAATACCATATTAAGTTAATGAACTCCTTTGTAAATAAATAAGTGATATTTAAGTAAGTTTAACATATTTTATTATTTTATCATTGGTATGTAAGGAAAAGTGAGACTAGTAATAACTAAAATAGTTGAGACTCAAACTAGTTTTGTAAAACGAAGGCAAAAAACGTTGCCAAAAAGGGATTTGGTTACACTCTTGAAGGTGACTGAAGTTTGCATGGCTAATTAACTAACACCGTTTTATAACATTAAAGAGATAAGCCCAATGAAGCCCATTTAGGCTAAGTACTACAAGCTAACCTAACTAGCCTTTAAATATTTCTAGTTCTGAAACTTAAAATAATTGCCAGAAAATGGAATTGCTTTTGTTTTAAAAATCCTACACAGAAATCTATCAAAATGAACTGTGAGTTGGCTGTTGAAATTGTTTAAGTCTCAGAATCGTACAATCATTCAATAGACAACCAAATATATATGCAAGAAGTATGGTTTAAAATGCTAATTAATTATGTTAATTCAACGTAAAATAGATAGGAGCAATAGGTCCATGTTTAAGCCAATTTAATTTGCCTCTTGATATTTGTACTTCTAAAAGTTAAAATAAATACATTTCAGAGTATATAAATTGTTTAATATCATAAATCCTAAGCAGAGAATACCATTAAGAGTACTGTCATTCAACTTATAAAACTGATCATAGTTTCAGGCTAATTTAATTTAATTAACTCTTCCCTCTCACTTTATCTTTTATCGAGTCTCATATTATAAAATTTGCTTTTATGAGTATAATAAATATGAAAAATGTAATGCAGTGTGATGAAAATGTATTGCATTACGAGTAATTTCTTTAACCCAAAATAAGAAGGGGAAAAAAAAAGGAGTGTGAGAATTTTTAAGATGTAGACATAACTTACAGGTCCTAGGAATCCAAGAAGACCACTACGAGTGTATTCAGCTTCTCCTATTGACTTTCCATCGCTGCCAAGGGGTTGAACTTTGAAGGTGTTGTTGGTAAGTCCTTGGAGACCCCAATACTGACTTCCTGTAGCACCCGAGTTTACACAGATCTCCCCCACTTCATCTGTCTTGCAGAGATAAGATGGTCCATCCATCTTCACAACCACAATTACACCTGGAAGAACAAATAATTGACACCAAGAATGACAAACCTCAACAACTTTCTAAATGCTTATGTTATGATGTCTCTCTTTTTAATCATTCTAATTCATTAAGTATTAATATTATTATTCCTGCCACTGATAACAGTATTGAACAGTCCTTTTTATACAGTATAGAAAATCCTTTGTTACTTAAACCCATAGCTTTTGGCAAATACTCGCAATGGAATTGGATTTCAACTAGTTTCAATTAGACGAATTATTTTCTTATTGAATATGTATCTGTTGTTTGATTTTAAAAGTCTTGTAAATATTTTAATATTTCTACATTTAGAAGACATATGTCCACTGGCACGTAACACTATTTGGAGGAAATATAGCAACCACAAAAAGAAAATATTATACTTCAATGAAAATAAACATTTTGAGATCTAGTGAACACGTTTTGGAGATTATTGTAACAGTTTTCATGTTCATGGTCTAAGTGTGTATGATTCTGTGATGGTATCTAACTAAAATTGTCAAGATTGACATTTAAACTTTCATTGTACTATTTTAAATAACAATAATTTCCATATTAACTCTTTCAGAGATTCTTCAAACTCAGTTTACTGTAAGCATTTACAATAAGACCTATATATATATATATATATATATATTTAATGTCATCAAAAAACACACAAGTAATGGTGTACCTTCACATTGCTGTATACAGATACTCATAACTATACTTACATTTACATACCATTGTCAAAGCATATTATACCATATTATATGTTATTGACGTCCTGATACATTAAGCCTTAAGGAACTCACCTTAACTATAGCTTAACTATCAGAACTAGAGCTTCGTTACTATTGATATTAAAATGAAAATTTTGTCCCTTCATTAGTAACTGCATAATAACAGATGAATTTTATCCAATTTTCAATCAGCATCTCCGCCATCCTATTGACACACATTATGCCTTAACCACTATTCATTTTGCAAATCAATCGTACCATATTATACTGTAATCTTTTTTACAGCTGCTTCCCAAGTATCTGATCACATATTTCTAAGAACATTTTCACGTAAATTTTCACACTTTTGACTCTCTCGACCAGATTCGTCCTTTCTTAGTGATCGCACTATTCTATTAACACAACCTAATATAATATTATTTCACTAAAAACAATAAATTTTTAGATATTAAAATTCCACTATTCGAGAGATGGACAAGAAACAATGCTTCCTTCCACTCAAATTTCCATATATATGAGATATTGGGATTTCTCAAATTTTCTCTGAATCAGTGTTGGCATGCATACATGCATACCGGTATATACCAAGGACTTCATAATGCAACACAAGGAAGACAGAGGAAAGAAATTCACATATAATAAAGAATAAAATGGAAACTATATATTTAACACTTATTTATAGAAATAACTACTAGTAAAAACAGGCTAAAATTAAGAATGTTAGCATTATTTACAACCAGATATAACCTGCCTGCAGTCATGTAAAGTAAATGTAAAGTAAGTGTTAGCATTACTTACAACCAGGCATGACCTGTCCGCAGTCTTGTAAAGTAAGTGAAGTAAGGGAGTTCTCTTGATCAACCCTAACAACGCCATAGCTGAGGCCAGACATAGACAAAACACCTCTGCCTGTAGCATTCACACCTGCACGGCCCGGCCTGCAATTGCAATTAAATAAATGAATGTAATGGAAGTTGGAAACTAGACAATTGTATCATAGAAATAAAGAAATTCTACAAAGAGGATAAGTATACTTAATTCACTGTTAGTAAAATACTATTTATTATAAAGCAAAAAAAAAAAGTGAAGAGTCTGTCACACTATTACCATTACCATTACCATCATCATCATCATCATCATCATCATCATCCTCCTCCTCCTCCTCGTCGTCATTGCTATCATCATCATCATCATCATCATCATCATCATCATCATCATCATCATATTTAAAACACATTTATCAACTAAATTGTTTCGTCTGTCCTCTACATGGACATCTTCAATTATATATATAATCTTTAATCCAAAAGTATTTTCATATAGTATTATACTAGAGGCAGAAAGAAATCGGTGGGTTTGGCGTTCCCCAACTCCTACACCCTTAGAACTTGCTTGGTCCTGTTCCAGATACTTTTCTCCTCCATTCACACGTTTTGCACTATAGGAAAACTTAAAAAATAAATAAAGTGATAACGTGATTTCTAGTAATTACAGAGATAGGCTACATTCTTTACTCAATATTATCATTTATAATATTTCGAAAGTTAAGCCATTTCATAGTAAACACTAAATAATGTTTATATACTTATAAACTTTATGAATTATGATAAAATTAAAGCTAAAAAATTTAATGTATTTTTACTATGTGTGGAATATGTATATTATTATATAACGTGAGTGAGTTTCCTAAAGAAACCACACTTACGAATGGCTTAGCTTAATAAAACAAATAACGCAATAAATATTAGGCCTACACAAAAAATTGTTTTATAAATTAGGCACTCAGCACTATTCTGATTCTAGCAGTGAGTTTCATTCAGTCTAAATTTGTTTATGCGTCTGTATTATTGCAATCCATCAACAATTAAATACAAGAAATGTTGATATAGCCTACATTCAATTAAAAAAGAAGTCGATAAGAAAGTCACCAGTCACAGTTATATCTGTACAAGATAATGCATTATTGACAAGTTATTAAATATTTAATTTTATGATCCTAATAATTTATCTCCAAACGTAATATATTTTACCTAATTACAACTAACACTGGAACTTCCAAAAATTCAGTAAAGAATATGCAGTACAATCAGTGCTGTAGTTGAAAACAAATTTTAGGGGATACTGTTGAAATCTCCTTGGTCAGACGAGACTCTATGTGTGACTGAGTTTTAAAATTAGTGAATCACTGAACCAGAATTCTTGAGGCGCCACATCATAAGATTAGTGTTGAAGTCACCTACGCAAATTTTGAAATTAGCGAATCAGTGTAGCAGATTTGAGATGCCATGCCATAAAGTTAGTGTAAATTACTTGTAGAAATATCGCAGCAGTATGCAAGCTTGAAATTAACAAATCTCAACTACTCCTGAAGTGCCAAACCATGGTTTTCGATAAAACAACGAAAGGACTAGCGTTTAAGCCAGCTATTTCTTTTAAGCCAGATATTAAAATCAAAATGTCAGCATATCGTGTCTAAGTTCGCAGGTTCACATCCCGTCCACTGCAGTCAATTGAGTCTGTGGTAAAGGATGAGGAGGGCCCATGTAAACAATCGATATAATGGTACGCATGGAAGCTGATGGGGTTTCAGTTGACTGCAGTTGAAATAATTTTTCTCTTTTTTTTTTTTTTTTAAAAGAAAAAGGGGGGGGGAACAAAAAAACATTACAAAAAAATTTATAGTTTTAATCAAGTGCAATGTCCATAATGTTATATATTAAAGAATATCAAAGTATTTTATATATAACATACAATTTATAACATAATATTATATCACGTCACGACTATAATACTAACTGGCCACTATAATGGACGCACGGCTCCTAAGAATTAAATAACAATATCTAGCTCAAAATGAAACAATAAATGTATTAATCAATTGATATTATATGGCAAAAATGCCTTGTCACTACATTAATTTAAGTTCTTTAAAGAACTTATTTGAGTGCCATTGATATAAATCCAAAAGACATCTGAGAGCATACTAAAAATTGGAGACTGATATAATTTAATACATAATTTAAATTGATTGAAAAGTGCTAAGGGTCCCGGCCTTTAAATCTCATCATCTTAGTTTTACTCATGTATCACTGTATTTTTGAAATTATGCACTACTATTTGTACATTATTTTTGAAGTTACTGTTTGTCAATTAATAAAATAATTACTGGTATGTTTAAAATAGTAGATATAAATCATCTTGGTATTTTTATATCGTCATTGGATGGAATGACACTTTACTGGACTCACCTTCGCACTGACACAGTGAGACATTCACTGGAACTGGCACAAGGACAGATGGCATCAGGCCTGAGCCCTTTGGCCTGGAACACACTTAGGAACTGGTCGCAGGAAGATAACGACCAAGGGTTGGCCCCATCTGCTACAAGAAGCAGCCGTAATGACGACAAGCTCACTTCCTTGTGGTCCTTGGTTGCGAGCAGCCCCCAATGTAGGTCCCTGGACTTCACTACAGCTACACTTGCTGCAAACAGACATAAAAATTTTAAGTTTCTACAGCAAAAGCAAAACATGCTTCTATACAATGAAACACGTTAAATTGTAAGTTAGTGTTAAGTTGGAAACAACTCTAATTAGAAGTCTATAAACTTATATCCTACCTAGGACTCGTATTATGGAATGCACGCTGGTTCGAGTCCTCATGGGGAAAGAAATTTTCTCATGAAATTTCGGCCAGTGTATGAGAGTGGTGCCCACCCAGTATCGTGATGCACTTGGGGAGCTACGATAGGCAGCGAAATCTGGTTGCGAAAGCCAGCTATAACGGCTCTGAGGGTCATCGTGCTAACCACACAATACCTCCATTCTGGTTGGATGATCGTCCACCTCTGCTTCGGCATGTGGGCGTGAGGCCAGCAGCCGGCTGGTCGGTCAAGGCCCTTTATGGGCTGTAGTGCCACGGATTATTATTATTATTATTATTATTATTATTATTATTATTATTATAAAACTTATAAAAGCCTATTGGAAAATATGTAAAGAGAGAAGTTTGTAAAAATGTATCACAGTAACACAAAAAACTTTGATTTTTGATACACACTTCAGAGTGAATTCAGCACTTTAAAACAACAGACAGTGAAACCCTGTTTTAGTGTTCCCGTTTTTAAAGATTAATCTGGTAAGTCCCAGCCAAATTACCATAAGAATAATATAATTAAATCCCACTTTTAAGGAAACTCGGTTTAAGAAAAATCCTGCTTTTAAGGAATATTTTTCAGTGGATTTTGTGATAATGAAGCCCGAAATAACTACTCGACTTTCAATAAAAAAATAATACTGGCATAATCGATAGTGCATCTCAATCGACAGTAATGCAGTGCCATGTGGCGTCATTATTATTTATCATTATTTATTTATTTATTTTTTTTTGGGTTATTTTACGACGCTTTATCAACATCTAGGTTATTTAGCGTCTGAATGAAATGAAAGTGATAATGCCAGTGAAATGAATCCGGGGTCCAGCACCTAAAGTTACCCAGCATTTGCTCGTATTGGGTTGAGGGAAAACCCCGGAAAAAACCCCAACCAGGTAACTTGCCCTGACCGGGATTCGAACCCGGGCCACCTGGTTTCGCGGTCAGACGTGCTGACCGTTACTCCACAGGTGTGGACATCATTATTTATGGTCTCCTTCGAGTTACTTTCACAGAGTGGTTGCTTTGCTTGCTTTGTTCTCGGTAGTTGTGTGAATCCTGTTTCAAAATTTTTTTGTTAATCTATGCTGTTTATGCATTGTTATACTGGCGACTAAACGGAAGAAATTAACTATCGGAAAGAAAGTGAAAATAATAAGGGATGTCAAAGCTAATCCTCAAACAACAGCACATGGCAAAAAAGCATGTTTTTCCCATCTACTTTATTATGAGAAATAATGAAGGAGGAAGAAGAAATTTTCAATGCCAAGTTTCAGTGTGGTTGGGGTTCAACCAAACACCATGCCTCACCATTGAAGATTTAGAAAACAATTATAATGTAATTGATTGTAAATAATAACTGTAGGCCTAATTATATGTTTGGCACACAACACACATGTTAAAACTAGTAATTTTAGCCTCTCTTTCCCATTGTATGTAAACCCTGTTTTACGAAAAACCCCTATTTAACGAAAAAAGGTAATCCCTCAGAGATTCATTAAAAAGGTGGTTCTATTTGTAATAAGTTCCTTAGTTCACATAGACAATCCAATTTCGATTTGTTTCCAGGATTATCTTCACTATGGCCACTACGCATATTATATAAGCCTAATAATATAAGTTATTCAAGTTTAAATAATTAACATAAACATTACAACAGTTCACATTACAAAAAATATTAATAAAATTTTTAAATAAATAGGATTTTCTTTAAATGTTGTTGAATGCTTCGAATGGATGTTCTGTAGACAATGGCTTCCCATAGATAATAAAGTGGATTCAATCCCAGGATTGAGCAAACCAGACAAGGTGACCTCCACAACCAGTTCATTTTTTTTTAATGAGATGCAAGGTGAAAGATGTCGCTAAAGTTGAACTTTCTTATTCTCATCTTGACTTTTTCCTCCAAATCCCTGAACATATCTACCAAAGATACAAAAGCAGACAGAAACAAACTGTTTTGAACTAAAGTTATTTTGGTAAGATATTGTGTTCTTTACAATAATATTGTTGACTATTTATAAATTTCACTCTGTTTTGTGTTCTAAATATAAAGATAAAATTCATTATGTTTTTACTGTTTTTGTATCAGTTTAATAATTTAATCAAATTTAGACTAAGGGAAGAATATGACCAAAAAGAATTCCTTCACAGAAAAGCTTGAAATAATATGATATGATCAATCTTCTTAATGTATCCTGCTGTTTGGTGACAACATAAAGTCCACTACAGTCCACTGTAGTCTATTCAGTTGTTGTTTTTCACGAGAAATGAGGGGTATTTTGATCGGTGTTCATTATAGATGCCTGTTGCTAGTAGCCAGAGTTGGGATATAGTCAATATACTGGGTGTTCATTTCAAAGTGTGTCATGACGTCATTGTTGTGAGTCAGCGATTTGAAGTGAGTTTCAGCTTTTATGTCAGAGAAGTTGCCTATTAATCAAGGCATTCAATCTGAACTTGAGAACGTGTACGGTATAACTTGAACGTCGTAGCAACAGATGGCGGTCTGTACTGTCTGTGTGCTACCATAACCTCTTTTGAACTGTGTTTTGCGCGGCCAAATCGTACGCAGGGTATTTGTTATCATCAGTTGCGTACGGCAACATTCCACAATACAAATCAAATGCTCCGTGTTCATGTTGACCGTCGAAGTTAATGTCAACAAATATGTAAGAAATCGTCTTAACCCTCTCCCCATATACCGACAGTAAGAAAAAAAACCCACCTCAGTACATGTTTCCAAACAGTTCACATTCCTGCCACTACCGGCATTACCGTACATATCAGTAAAGGCTCATTCACAATGAAAATTAAACATTACGTAAACATTAACATAAGCACATAAACATATGCCACAAACTTAAGTAGCCAAGGCCCATTCACAATGAAAATTAAACATAACGTAAACATAATACGTGTGTGGAAACAAACATACCGAATCAACAAAACTACAGAATCTATTACATAAAAATACAGAATTGCACAATGACTGACGATGTAGCTATTCAATTTATGTTTCTAATAACTACAATGACATCAGTATATGGCTTTCAATATTTGAAATCAAAGAAACGGAGATGTAAAATAATCAACTTTTCGTCATATGATTCCATGTTGCGCGCCTAGCTATCATCACGGCCAATAGATCAAAATATTGCCTGTAGGCAAAGCCCATGAGATGTTAAACAAAAAGTGAAAACACGCTTTCAGCTTCTGTACTGTTTCCAAATCGCATAAACATAAGCATGAAAGTTTGGAGTTTGCAAACTTTCATGTTAACCTCTTATGATTAAGATTAAGTTTATGCTTATGTAATTCATTGTGAATGCTTTCATTAAATAACATGGACACAAGGTTTTATGCTTACGTTATGTTTATGTTTAATTTTCATTGTGAATGGGCCTTAAGTACTCTTCAGAAACAATGCCGTACTTGCTATGCAACTTCTCTGACACATAGGTAATACACCTCTGCGGAAGTGTAGGAAGATTGAATTCTCTAGGCTCATCGAGTAGCCATATGATGGCATACAGCGAGCCATGACACACTTTGAACTGAACACCCAGTATACTGCAGAGCTGAATATGATATCATGAAACCCAAACAAATTCAGCTCTATTACTGACAATATGCTAAAACGAATCAATACACTAATTAAGACCAAAGAATGATAGAAGAAAAACTGATTTTAAGAAATTCTAATTTAGTTATATGTAACATTTAATTTTCTCAATAAAGTTTTAATACAATGTTTTACTGTAATACTTCGGCCAATTCTTAAGACCAAAAATAATTTAGAAGTAATTTTAAAATCACTTAACATACCTCTGTACTTGGTGATCATCTGCATCCAGGAGGCAGGATTGACCTTCATGAGTGCATACGGGATGAAGACTACATGCATGCCGTTGAGCACACTGGTCAGAACACTATGCCACAGTCCAACTTCACGCTTGAAGTCCAACACACACACCATGTTCTCGCCTTCTGTGTAGTTGCATGCCATTGTCAGAGTGCGGCAGTGAGCCAACATGGCTGCCCGAGTTACTGTGACACCCATCACTGATCCGTCACGATCAGTTGTATACTGTCAATCACAAAACAACACATTAATTATCACTTGAAAAACAATGAATTGTCCTGTATGATCAACTGTTAGTAGCTCGTGTTTGCTTTGCTGAAATGTATTTTATTTTTTTCTTTCAAAATCTTCTACATTTCCTAACAACAGTAACACCAAAATAATGATACTTACTTCTTAGTACAGTCTACATCTTAGCTTTGAAACTTTGTGAGGTAAAGTGAGGTAGGTATAGGGAAAAAGGCACCACATGGGGGAGGCGGAGAAAAGCAATGTACCATTTAAGGTGATAGGTTAAAGTATATTTTTACTCAAAAACACTCACTGCAATTTTAGTTCGCACAGATATTTGTTGTAACATATTTCATCAATATGTTTTAAAATAGAAAAGCAGTGAGTACATTTTCGCCCCCTTTTACTACTACCCCAACACAATTTGTTCTGCACTCCTTCCAAGATTAGAAATAGAAAACATATGATTCCTACTTTCAGATACCAGAGGACATTATTAGAGGCAAACAGCAGAGTCATCTGCAATTAAAAGTAGGAAATTTATAAAAAATATAATAGCCATTTTGGGAATTTGTTACTGGAATTAATCGGTTAAAAGTAAGGTTTTTTTATGTCACAAACTAAGTATAGCTTTTATTAATCAGTTAATCTTTTAGTACTTTGATTTTTATTGTATCTGTAAATTTAATATTAATTGTAATTGTATTCTTAATATTGTAGTTGTAATCCCCTTGTAGAGGGGAAGAGAAGGCCTGATGGCCTTATCTCTACCAGGTTAAATAAATAAATAAATAAACATAGTCATAATTGGGTTTCTTCATCTGAGATATCCATAAATATTCAGATAATAAAATAAAAACTATTTGGGATATTACTAAACATTAAACGAGTTGATATCCAAGGAATAAAAATATTTGTTTAATTAAAATCAATGATCATAAAGTAGAGGATTCAAATTCTAGCTCACGGAGATGAATAAACTGTAAAAATGATAATATTATCGTTAGTATGAAGTAATTTTCTGGTTTTAAACTATCTGCCAGATTTATTCTCTTCCTCAGGCTGTCATATGTTAACAAGTAATATTTGTTCATAGTTGTGTTCCATTTTTCTTGCAAAAGAGCATTCACATTAATAAAAAAAGAATTCAAGTTGTATACTGTACATGTTTTACAAAACAAATAGGTTTCTTTTCCGATCTGACTATTACGACTGCTTTATTTTCTTGGTTTATATAGGACTTCTTTCCACTGCGTCTTTTATGTCAGGTGGTTCATTATAGAACGTTCTTCATACATAATGTTATGCCAGAGAGTTTTTTTAGTTCTAGCTTCTTCAGCAGGAAGAAAACTGTCATAAGCAGAAAGGTACTACTAAAGCTTGTGGAATAAATAATGAGTTCGCTTTCTCCCCATTTCTTCTGTGGCAACAACAAATGAGCATATGCCCATCAACTTTAATCACTTGTCATTTTCCTTTCTGTATACATATTACTGGTGCATTTCTAATTTTTGTGTTTTAAACAGTTTTTATAAATTAATTTTAGTAACATTATAGACAACTGCAAGAAAAACCCTGTGAAACATACCACTTCTAGCCTCTGCTTTCTTCCACTCTCATCACCATTAATATCACTTAGGTTCCTAAGAAGGTGTGATAGGCATTATAACAATAAAAGAAACCATCCTACAGTACTGTCACACTTAGAGATACTTTACTTATCTTCAACTGTCAGTCGTGGATGTTCTATAAAATAGCACAGTAGGTAAACAAAGTAGCTCCAGCATGGTTTCCCTTGGTAAGTTCCATGCAATACCACACTCCCATATCTTCTTCTCTTCATCTTTCTCCTTTTTTTTATTTATTTATTTTTATTTTACCTCTCTTTCTCTCGTCTCTCCCTTGACATACAGTACATCCAGTACTAAGCCTATGAAATGGTCAGAGTTTTATTCTGAGTTGTCAAATTGTAGTTATTTTGTGTACGAAGTTCTTATGAAGTGTTTGGTAAATGTTAATTATCATTTTTATATTTCTTTGCTCATCTCGGATTTTTATTTTAGAAAATCTGCATTTTTCCCCTAATTTACCTGTATTTTTCACTTAGTGCATTTGTTGTTTGCATAGTAGCTGGGTAATAATGAATGTTAAAACAAAGAAATTATGCTGATCAAACTACTGTATTATATTGAAATTCCATAGCATAAGCTTTCCTTCAAATTAAATTAAAAATTATGTTAACATGAAAGTTATCTACTGCAAATATTTTTAAACTTTCTCAGTTCATATTGGCCTAAGTGCCAAATTACTAATTAAGTAATCAGATCCTAAAAACTTAAATATTTGTATCCTAACAGAATTAATTAGAAACAATATTGCACATAAATAAAAAAAGTTTTTAAAAGGTTATGTAATGTATGCTTTTTTTGCAGAGTGACCATACTCATAGTTTTTTTCTTAAATATCTGAAATTAATTTCGAATCAAGACAGAATGAAACGGAATTTTAGGTGAAACTGACGGAAATACTGGAACATTATAATATGTGGCAATTCCAATGAAAATGGAACATATGGGGAGAGCATGTTGATAATGTTACGGGTAAAGCATGGAGGGCACTTCACTTTATTATGAGAATCTTGAGAAAGGCTAGCACCAAATCGAGGGAAATAGCATATCTAACGTTAGTGCGACCGTTAATGGAACACGGAACTACATGTTGGGATCCCTATAGAATATATCAGATAAATTCCTTAGAAAGAATCCAGTATAGGGCAGCTAAATTTGTTAAAGGTAAAAGAGAAGATGGAAACGATATGATAAAAGAACTTAAATGGGAAACTTTGGAAAACAGACGCAGGAAAACTAGAATAACATCATTGTATAGAGTACATCTAGGTCAGAAAGCAAGGGTAGACATAACGGCTCGGTTAGAAAAGCCAACGTACTATGGTAGGAACGATCATGATTTTAAAATCAAATGTAGGAAACAGAAAACGGATGTAGGTAAATTCTCATTTTTAAATAGAACTACAAATGATTGGAATGACCTACCTGCAGTGGTCTTTGAGGGCTGTCCTTCCATAAGGAGACTCAAGAATAACTTAAAAAGTTGTGTATGAAATGCAAATTAAAATTAAGGTGAAATTTAACATTTAATTTTTTAAGGTGACATGTATTTATTTAGCCTGATGAGTTACTTCCTTGTTTGAATTGTAAATAATTTAAAAGTAGCAAATAATTTAAAAGTAGCGTGTAAGAAGGTCTTAGACTAGAAATGTTTAGCTTAAATGTAGTTCTGTTTATAAGTATGCATAAGGGTGTAATTATTTGACTTATTTGAACTGTTGTATCAGTGAAGCGAGGTGAGTCAGTGAAGTTATGGTTTTACAGTGCAGTGAATAGTTCTGATCAGTGATAATTTATAGTGTCAATGAAAGGTGTTCTATAGTGTTAATGAAATGTGTCCTAAAGTGTCAGTGAAATGCGTCATAGTGCCACTACAGTGAGTGAGATGAGAGTAAAGTGAAAGACTATTGAAACTTATGTAGGGCCTATACATATGTAGGTTGTATTGTAAAATTAGGTATTTTATGTTTTATTATGAATTGTAATTATTGTGTTAAATTGTATTGTGTATTCTTATTGTATCGTGTATATAACTGTATTGTGTATTGTATAATTGTATTGTGTATTGTAAATTTTTTTGTGTATTGTTTATGATTTTATTGTGTATTGTTTATCATTTTATTGTGTATTGTTTATATTGTGTATACCACTGCCACATAGTACTTGCCCACTTGCAGTGTAAATAAATACATACATATATCTACTGGACACTATGTTTCTCAAACCAATGGATTACACTGTACACCACCACATTATTTTTCCCAACCAATGGTGTACAGTTCGGGAACCACTAGTTTACTTACTGTAATAGCAAACTTCCTTGTACCAGGATGTGTTTACCGTGTCTTACCTCTATATATGCTGGAGTGTCATCTGTTAGTCTCGGAGGAGGTAACCAGTCTTTGGGAGTTTTAGCAAGGTGTTCTGTGACGAACCACTGCAGCTTCGGCCACCCCTTAAATGCCACTACTTCTCCAGTAGCTGTTTTGGGTAAACCTTTCAGACAAGCTTCAGACGTGAGAGCCACCTGAATACCACAGCTTCCTAGCAGGAATCCAATCTGCTGCGAACCTGCATCCTGAGAAAATATAGTGTTTCAGAATACTGTAGGTACACAAATTGGGATGGGTAGTTGGGAAGGCCAAGATATACAGTTTCTGTCAGGTAAACTGAGTTCAGCAACTCGTTGTTATCCCTATATGCAACGACCAAGCATAGTGTCTGAAAGTTAGCATCAAATACTTGTACTGGACACTGTGGCAGTCACCAGTCAGTTTGTAAGCTTGTGTTTATAACAATGATTGATGCAATATTTCTTCCACCATATCCGAACAGTGATATTTACTCTACTTTCTCCCAGAAACGCTTCCTCACTTGCTTAAGAATTTATCTTTGGCTGTCAGATGTGGTACCAGAAGGATAGTTATCCAGTGCATTAGCGCTATAATGTTCGTCATTTCATGAATGTCATCTTCCCCAGTCAATGGATTGGTCATGCTGGACTGGTTGCTTGGTCACCAAGATCACCAGATCTTACCTGGTTTGACTTCTTTTTTGTGGGACCACATGGACAATTTGGTTCTCGCCATGGCAGTCGACAATGACGAGGATCTCCATCACAGAATCATGACAGCAATAAAAACAACCTGTGATGCTCCAGGGATGTTAGAAAGGATGAGACAATCCATGGCCCATTGCTATAAGCTTTGATTACAAGTAAATGGAGGATACTTTGGACAACTGTTGTCATTTAAGAAACAATGAATTTTTAGTGTTTTCCTTTTCATTTTTTACTAATACGATTTGGTCATTGCATAGTTGGATAATGAAGAGTCGCTGATCCCATGCTGTCTCACAAAAATGTTTGCTTTGGCCTGAAATATCATGTATACAACCTATAGTAAGTATGTTCATGAAATTATGAATATCAGTGATTGGTTTCTATTGACTATCATCTATAACATGCTAGTTTTGCAGTGTCACATTCCATTAATGTGATGGTAAAACCTCAACAACAGAGTTCATTATACTGATGATAAAAAAGACAATGACTAGCGAAACTGAATTTTGACATTAGGGAAAAATGATTATGAGTTTTACATGAAGCTCTCTAATTCAGGGTTAGAGTTTTTTCATACCCACAAAGGTATGAAATAGGACTCATGGCTTCAATTCCTCTTCAAATGAAGTCATGGTAAGAACCTGCATTCCTCTTAAAAATCCATAATTCTCTGACAAATTTTAATCCATACACTTTGAACATTCTTGCGAGCTTAATAATCATCTGGTCATAGAGAAGAAAAATAAAAATCCAGCAGTTGATAACTCTGACTAATCAGGGTCAGAAAAGTTCGAATTTCCAATTTTTTCACATTACAAAATATATAAAAAATATTGTATCGCAACTTATAAATAAGGACTTAATAATAAAAGTGAATAGTTATTATATACTTAGCGAAAATGATTACAATTTTTGCGGCATTCTTGAATTTCTTTTCTTTCCTGCCACATCACTCACTCCTTTCTACAAAAAAAAATATGTTATTATCTTTAATTTCATAAGTTGAAATCAATGGTACAAAAAATTCGAAAAAGAAAACTCGTTAAAGTTTTCACTTTTCTGTATCATGGTTTCGTTTGTTTGTTTTATTTATTTTCTGATAACTAATTTCACAAAATGTTTATTTTATTTAATATGGCATGAGTTGCTCTAACTCTTCAACACAGTAAGGTGTATAATGAGCAGAGTGCAGTTGTTTGGAATAGACAGGCATAATGGGCACAACAGTGCAGATGGTCCTTCAGGTCTTATTGCATTAGCCTGAAGATGGAACCTATATGCAGTTTCAAAATATTTGAGATGTTAAGTTCTAGCACACGATGGAATACAGTCTCTAATAAACACAATCACTGTGTTACGGTATATTAAAGAAGACTTAAAGTACAGTAAAGATACTTAAACTAGTTACGAAGTTTTAAGTACTTGTAATTATTTTGAGGTACATTAGTACTTTTTAGTAAAAGCAAAACAAAACAAACAAACAAAAACAAAAAGGCCATAAGGATTATAACTAAGAATTTACAATTTACCCTTCGTGTTAGTGGCACTTCGATAGGGACAGGCACAATGCCTGCCTGAAGGCAACCATAGAACGCACAGACGAAGTTGATAGGATCATTGTTGGGATAGACGAGGGCAATGCGGTCACCGGACTTCAAACACGTCTCCCCTCCTTTGCTGAATGCCTTATTCAATAGTGTGTAGGCAATCTTTTGTGACCTGCTGAGCAGCTTGCCTGTAACACAACGTATTCATAAATGTGCATGTAACAAACAGTCCCTTCAAATCACTTATCTTGTCTTCTGTAATGATGAATAGATTACAGAAACTACAATCAACAGTGCTACTAACTACGCAAACTAAGAATATATAGTTCTGTTATAGCTTCCTGCTGTTATAATTTTTAATATTGTGTGAAAAAAAATACAGTTTTTAAACAGTTATTGTAATTAAAATAAGTTCTTAGTCTTTCAAGTAACCTCTTCATAACCTCAACTTCGTGTGATACTGAAAACAGAACTTAATTTTCAAACTTACATGCAATACTCTAAAAATCTTCTAGTTATATTCAAACCAGATACAAAACACACAGAGACAGGTAATTCAACCTGAGTAGCAATGAGTTCAATGATCTCCCTGGAACTGACATTCAGTATCGGGACAGAAAATCCGCTGTCTGGTTATGAGAAGTAGAATAATACTTAAATTTCTGTACCAGTTTAAAAATACGGATTTCTTTCCAAATGTTCTTTATTTAATGACTGCATATTTTCTATATATTCATTTTATATTAACATTGCCATTATAAACTTAAAAGCTCCATACAAAATCTAAAAATGTGGTGTATAGAATATCCACAAAAGCAGTATTTGACTGCTCATTTTTTACTAGATTTATTTCTCGTAACAGTGTTATGAAGGTTATTTACCGTATGTGAGTGTTATGCTAAGTTTTCCATTTGGATCTAGGACTGTTGCAACAGGAGCTTTGTAAGTAGCAGAGCCATATCTCTGAATTGCTGCTTCCAGATTTCTTGGCAAGCCAGATGGAACCTGTTCACATAATTAACAAGTAAATAGTAAGAAAATATTAATATACTGTAATTTCATATACTTCAAATGTCAAATCATAGTAAAACATCCTCACTTCACTTTCTAACCTGTTTTTTTCTCATTCTTATTCGTAAATATTTACTGATTTAATAAGATACGGTATGAAGGAGTCTGTATCTAGCATTACTAGTTCGTTCATTCATGCATTCATTCATTCATACATAGTGTTCTGCCCAAGAGCAGGTCTTTCATTACAAACCCAGCATTCCTCATTTTTTTATACTTTCTGCCTTCCTCTTAGTCTTCGCATATGATCCATATGCAGTATCTTAATGTCGTCTATTATTTGATATCTTCTTCTGCCACGAACTTTCCTCCTGTTCACCATTCCTTCCAGTGCATTCGTCAGTAGGCAGTTTCTTCTCAGCCAGTGACCCAGCCAATTCCTTTTCCTCTTCCTGATCAGTTTCAGCATCATTCTTTCTTCACCCACTCCTTCCAACACAACTTCATTATTTATTCTGTCTGTCCATTTCACACACTCCATTCTTCTACATATCCACATTTCAAATACTTCTAGTCATTTCTTTTCACTTCGTCGTAATGTCCATGTTTCTGTCTCAAACGATGCCACAATCCACATAAAGCACTTCACTAGTCTCTTCCTTAGTTCTTTTTCCAGAGGTCCGCAGAAGATGCTCCTTTTTCTATTAAAAGCTTCCTTTGGGAACAGCTCATGTTACTGCTTATAGTACACCCCAAGTATTTGAAGCTGTCCACTTATTCCACTGCCTCACTTCGAATTCACAAGTTTACCCTTTTTATTTTTCTTCCGATAACATGGTCGTCGTCGTGTTTGCATTAATTGTCATCCCATATTGCTCACATCTGTCATTTACCTCCAGTAGCAGTCCCTTATTATTGTTTTCTCTTTTGCTAACAATACCACATCATATTCTTCTTCCTCCTACTATCAACCTTCTCATGTTCTGATAACAGTTATTCACCAAATCCTCCACGTAGATGTTGAAACAGGGTAGGTGATAAAGGGCATTCTTGTCGTACTCATCTCCCTATTTCACTTCTTTCTGATATTTCTTCTCCTATCCCGACTTTAACTCGTTTCATATAAAGATTACTGAAGAGCCTCCTCTCTTTCCAATTCACGCCATTTTTCTTCAGAATTCCCATAAGTTTATTCCAATCCATTCTATCATATGCCTTTTCTAGGTCCACAAAATAATATATACACTTTTACTGTGGAAAGACTCGTCATGCCATATTTGCAGTTTTTCTTGGAAAAGATAAATGTGGTAGCTTCCTGTTGCTTTCCGCACACTGCTCTATCTTTCGCATCTTAAAAAATCCCTGGGGGTCCCAGCATGGAAGTGAGGAGAATGGATTTGACTAATTAGGCCCTCCAGACTTCGCCGAAATTCACGGCAAGGGTGAAATATCAGTTCTATCAGGGTTTTTGACTCGATCAGAGATTGGGAAATCCCAATTTGCCTTTGCCCACCAGCATTACTAGTGGCATAGTAGTAACAATCCGTGGCGCCACAGTCCTTGAAAGGCCCAGATCGACCAGCTGGCTGGTGGCCTCACGTTCACATGTCGAAGCAGAGGTGGACGATCATCCAACCAGAATGGAGGTATCGTGTGGTTAGCACGATGATCCTCCCCAGCAGTGGCACAGTAATATTCTGCTATTTTTCACACCAGACAATTGCTGTCATAATTAATTCACGATAAATGGGCACATACTCTAGTTCTTCTACAGCTCTATAAGGCTGTGCTTAGTTCTGTTTTCTGTTTTATGCTGTGTAGTGAAAGCTATCTGAGTCACCACCATGTTTCTACAGAACTGCATTGCAGTCTCCCTAGCATGTATTTTCAAGTACTCTACTTTGCAACTCATCTAGATCTATGTATGTGGCTGTAATATAGCTTATTAATCGAGTTAGTGTCATGTTCAGTATTTATTTGTAAATGATATACTTCTACTTGTCAGCAAACTGCAACCACAAAGTTTTCTTATATTGAGGCATCACTGCAACAGATAGATATAGCCTATTAAAAAAATGTTATTGTTTTCTAATGCCAGGCGTTTGACAATAAAGTCATTTGACCTCTTGCACTCCAATATTTTTCAAAGATATTGTCATAGTCAGCCACTGAAGCACAGATTTTGAGGTGTTCCGAATCCATTTCTTGATTTGAATTGCACAATGGGCAGTTAGGGGACTGATATATTCCAATTCTATGCAGGTGCTTGGCCGAACAGTCAATCTAAATGCAGCTACAGACGATTTGCGTGGATTATGATGTAGAGAGTTCCATTTTTTCCCTTGGGATTGTGTTATCAAATTTTGTTTGTTGAAGTTTAGGTATGTAAATTTAATAAATCTTTTCACAGAGTAATACGTAGATTTACTAATAGGTCTGTAAGTAGCAGTGCTGCCTTTCTTTGCTAAAGCATCCGCATTCTCGTTTCCCAGGATTCCACAATGGGATGGTATCCATTGGAATACAATTCTTTTATTGAATGTTATTAATTGAGAGATATTCAAAAATACATTCTTCACCAAGATGCTCTCACCCCAAATTGCTTACATTCAGCTACTACTGGTATCTGTTGAGGAAAATATAAGGTCCAGTTAAGCTAAAAGCTGATATTTTGTATTGAAAATATAGTTAGAAAGCTGTAAGAGTTCCTGTTCATTCACATTCAGTCTTAAGAAATTATCAGCCAGTGAATGAAATAACGAAATCAGACAGGCAAGTATACACACCACAAGCTGTTCACCACAAGCAGATGTCATGGAACTGCCTTCTGGTTTGGGAGCATTAGGATCTTTGGGATTAGCCGCGATTTCCAGCTCTATGTCATCATCTTCATAAAACTCTGGCAATGGTCGCCGCTTGGGTCGTTTTAGCGTATTCAAAAGCTGCTGTATCTTGGCAGATACTTTCCACCTGCCAGTCCCTGTTACTGTCCCTGAAATCAATCAGTAAACTTGGTTATATTGTGCATATATATTTTACAACACATTGCTACCATACATTTTTGTACTATTTTTATAATACTATTGAAGACCCATCTTTCCTTCCAGGGGCTAAGTGCCAATTTTTAGAATTTCATATTGTATTGTATTGCATTTTACTGTATTTATTTACATACCATGGTATTCATACATTGCTTCACAGCTAGAATATGGAACATATTGTGCGAAAAAGAAAAAATCTTAATAGTATTACAGTCTAGTTGAAATATATACAGAAGAATTTTACAATATACTCTACTAGTACAACACAAAGTTTTGGTATCAATACTTAATACAACACAGAAATATTGATGAAGCGTTGTTGAATGTCAGGAATTCACCTACAGAATAGAATGAGAAATTAGGTACTTCTTCAATTTGGCCCTAAATAATTTTACGTTTTGAATTTGATTTTTTTTAACCATAAGGAGGCTATTAAAAATTGTTACTGCCATATAGTGCACTCCTTTTTGATAGTGCGATAGATTTGCGAATGGAGTATGAAATAAATTTTTTACACATATTTATGCTATGAACTGTTGAATTAGTTACATAATTTTCACGATTACATACGAGGAAGTTTATTAATGAAAAAATATACTGGCAAGACACAGGCATTATTTGTAATTTTCTGAAAATAGTTCTACACGATTCCCTAGATTTGATATCCACTATTATTCTAATTAATATTTTTTGTAGTAGGAATATACTGTTACTATCTGTAGAATTTCCCCAGAATATTATTCCAAAACTCATTACCGAGTGGAAATATGCAAAGTATATTGTTTTTAAGGTACTGATATTTACTATCTCTTGCATAGATCTAATAGCAAAACATGCTGAATTTAGTACTTTTCTCATTATATGTAATTCGTGTCTATATAAATCCACAGGTAATGCCACTGTTTATAAAATTCTAATTGGATCTTTTCCATAGCTTTATTTAATATTAGTTTGATAGTGCACACAGAATTAAACTTAGTTATTGTATCGTCTATCTCAACCTCCTTATTAGCAGATACATTCAAAAACTACATAGTTGAAATTAGACAACCTGTGCCATTAATCCACTGTTTACTGATTTATAAAATAAAACATAAGAAAAACTCAAATAAAATTACAAATATACTGTTGGAAATTCCTTAATTATTTTCTATTATAAGAAGATGTTCAGCTTTGAATAAGCATACTCTAATTGTAGAGAAATGAATAATAGTTTCGGAATATTTTGTTGAAGTTAATATGCCTTGGAAAGATTTTGATTTGCTAACCTCAAAGAATGATAGTGCGAGGTTAAACCTTTACGTCTTATATTGTCCTACAATAACACTCGTGTTTGTTACTTACCCATGTTGTCATCTGAGGCAGATGATTGCCGAGATTGATTATATCGGTTGACTCTGTCAGCAGCTGTCATCCGTCGTGACTGCGCTGTATTGTGCGTTACATCGGGAGGTTGTTGGTCTGTATAACAATACAAGATTATTATATTTTTATAGATAAATAGTAAAAAATACATTACAAAAAAAAAAAAAAAAAAAAAAAAAGAAAAAGAAAAAAAAAAAAGAAGACGAAGAAGAAGAGTTTTCCATCAACAGTTATCAGACATGAATCATTTGCAAGCAAGGTTATGTTCAGCATCCAATAAGTAAATGAGTCATCAAAGACCATGATAAAAAATTGTCAGTAAGTATATCACTTTTCGTTTGATGATCAGTGCTTAGTCAGCAGTCATAAGTAACACCAATAAGGCATCACTCATGAGGAAAGTAACAGTTAGTGAAAATGAGAGGCTAGATGTACGCTCAATGTGTGAAAATGTTACATATTTAGGTAGTCTCAGTTGTTTGTAATTACATTCATACATTACTTTTCCCTCAGCCTCTCCTTCCTGTCACTTCAAGCAATTTTCATAATATGTTATCTTTCTGTTGTCTGATACAGAAGCCTCTTCTGCTACTTGGGATAGGTACCCATAACAATGAAAATGCAATATTCCAGAGAAGACTCAAACATTTTGTGTAATGGCAAGATGAAACTCATGTAACAAAAGACGCTGATGAAGTTGATATCTACCATGTGAATGCAAAGTTTGATGATAACGAAGACCTCTTGCAACAATGGAGAAGAAATGAATGCAAGTACCATCATTTAGCCAGTATTGCTTGCAAAGAATTTATTATTTATACCTGCCACTAGTGCGTCAAACGAAATAATGTTCAGTAGTGCAAGTAACATCATAAGTATCATGACTAATAAAAGAAGTTTGCTTGATCCAGAATGGCTAAGCGACATCCTCGTCCCTCATAAACGATGCTGTGTTCCAGTAAAGAGACTTCTCTTATGCTATCAAAATGGAGGCTATGATTATTTAGAAATAATTTCTATAAATGTTCTTAAGTGCTTATTTATCTGGAAAATATTGTTTATGATTGTTTATTTGTTTCTATTTTGCACTTTTACAGTTAATTTCTAGTACATGGTTTAAATTAGAAAGAAATAAATTATTACAATAAAATCTATGAAATGTGATACAAAATGGAGATACAGATTTTTATTTTATTGTAAATCCAATTCTAGAAAAAGTAAACTGTTATCTGCCAAGTTGCACAATTTGACATCAGATGAAATAAATTATTCTTGTTGTTCACCTGTCTTAAACATTTTCTATTAGATTATTTAAGGATGCTGTATCAACTATCAATATTAGGTTATTTAGCGTCAATGAGATTGGCATTAGCAAGATGTTATTTGCCGAGATGAGGCCGAGGATTCGCCATAGATTACCCGACTTTCGCCTTATGGTTGGGGAAAACTTAGGAAAAAAACCCAACCAGGTAATCAGTCCAGCAGGGATCGAAACCATGCCCAAGTGCAATTCCAGATCGGCAGGCAAGGGTCTTAGATGACTGAGCTACGCTGGTGGCTTACACATGTTACCTACATTATGTGTAAAAAACACTTAGGTGTCAAATAGGCCTGTATAGATTGCAGTGGGTGCCTACACATGTCTTTTAATATTTTATTGCATGTTTATGGTACCACATAACTCTCAGCAAAGGGATTTTAGTATGTTCGACCAGAACAAAATTCTTGGTCGAGCATGCTGAATGGTGACTATTACAGCATTCGGCTGAATAACGGCACACCAATTCATGCTTTTGCTCGACACTAACCACAACTACTACCATCACCATCATCACCACCACTTTTGGTCCACAAAGTTATTTTCATTCTCTTCCTATGCACTTTTGTTGGCAGAGTGGAGCCACAAAGTTTAATGTGCTGGTGGTGGACAGGGTTGCCAGACGTCCTGGATTTCCCAGGATTGTTCTAAGTTGTAACGGTGTATCCTGTGTCCTGTATCCTGGATTGAGTTATATTTGTCCCGGAATGCAAAAAAATGGATAAAATACAACTTTTTACTCATTTCTTTAGAATTACTTTTAAAATTCCTTATCCATTTTTTCAAGACCCTGTCCAATCTATGTACAGTGTCGTTGTGAACGCCACCTGGCGCCTCCTATCGGATTGTACTTTTCTTTTTATTTGGTTATTTTATGACGCTTTATCAACTGATATAGTGTCAGAGTGAGATGAAGGTGGTAATGCTAGTGAGATGAGTCCAGCACGGAAAGTTACCCAGCATTTGCTTTTGATGGGTTGAGGGAAAACCCCCAGAAAAACTCAACCAGTAACTTGTCCCAACCAGAATTTGAACTAGGCCCGCTCGTTGCACGGTCAGGCATACTAACTGTTAATCCACAGCGGTGGACCCTATCAGGCTGTATTGAAATAAAAACGATAATACTACCTCCGGGTTCCTTAAAAGTCATTTGTAAGTAAGTAAGTAAATACTACAGTATGTATTAGGTGTTATACAGCATCTTTTATTCTTTACTGTCTTTGGGAGTTGATTTATTATTGATAAGATTTAAACACTGCATCATGAATTTTTTTCGTGTCGATCAGGCTGTAATATGACATTATTTTTCTGAAATTTATGAATAATTGAAAGGACATTTCATAATCTAGCAAGAAATGTAACAAAATTAAAAGTTTAGGCTCTATATTGTGATAAATGCCCACTTACTGTAGGGACATAATTGGTATGATTGTAATTGGTATGATTATAATTGGTATGATTGTAATTAATGTTTAGAGTGACATTATTAACACTGTAAATCTAAAATGTATTCCATCCTCATAACTCGTACAGATAATTATAATTTGAGTCATGTAGGTACTGGGGTTAATGACTAAAGAATTATCAGTCAAATTCCAAAGGCAGGTCATCACCATGGCGTGGGTACGCCATCAAGTAGACGCGAATCACGCGGACTTCAAAGGTCACCGCAGTGTCACTGCCGCAAGCCGATAAAATGGCGCGGCGATCGTTGGAGAAGCATCATTATTATTATAATAGCTCTGCAGTCAGCAGAAGTGCTGAGGAGGGCAACGAGTGGCCCACGTGGCAACGAGTAATCATCATCATCATCTTCTTCTTCTTCATTTCATCACTTGTACTATGCCTTGTATTTCAAGATTGATTAATAAACTTAAGTATTGGCACCCCTTAGTTGTTTAATGGACTTAGGTCTTTTACTAACCCACCTACAACGCATTCCAGAAGTTATTCCAACAAACTTTATCACTAGGGCTAGGATTTTGATGAAATTACATCTTTTTTCTAGTAAGCCAGAAGCATAGCTGCTTTAGTATTTATATGTTATGTGATAAACTGAGTGTTTTAAAACATATTTGTTAGGGATTTTTTTTTTTTGCATTTTTTAGCTCTTACAACTCATAAGAGCATTTTTTGTTTTATTCGGTCATTTTTTGGGGTATTTTCATTTAATTTTGGCCATAATCCCCATTATTAATGTAAATTATTATTTATTTCCTTTGATATTTTCTCTACATATTTTAATACCCATTATTTTATATATTACGGTATTTTAATCGTTTCTCAACACAAATATTGTTATTTTAACTTAGTACACCACCAACGTAATGAATCAGTCCAACCTTCAATAAAGACTCTTCTATACCTGCTAGTTTCGGATAAGAGTGGCCTTGTGGTGAACTACATGGAACTACATCAGGTAAAATAATTAATTAAAGTGTACTACTTGGAAAAAATATGTAAAATTAAATAAACTTGAATGTTTGTACCAGAATTTATTTAATTAATAGTCTAAATATTAATATTCCTACTAAGCCAATTATGTAAGATCAATTTTAGGGCATATTTAAGGGCATTTTTGAAAGTTTTTTAGTTCATAAATGCATTGTTTTTAGACATTTTTTCATGATTTACAGGTCATAAAAATCCTAGCCCTATTCATCACAATATACACTGGCTAATTAGTTTAAATATATAAAAAGAAGAAAATCAGTTGTATTGCAGACTGAATTAATTCAAATGTGTAGCCATGTTAAGGTATGCAGTATCACCACTTGTCCTGGATTTCTGATGAAAGAATCTGGCAACCCTGGTGGTGGTGGTGGTGATGAGGACAACGAAGACGATATTGTTAACGACAACGTAGATAAAGACTGTTAACAACGACAACGATGATAACATTGATGGAAACGATTACGAATTCGCCGTTGTTGATGAAGTTCACTTACAAGGCCTAAAGTTCTGCATGACGTCGGCTAGGTCCGTGATCTCCGGCTTCATCATTCTCTTGCGGTCGTCTCCCCGGGGCCCCCCGCCTGGGACAGGATCGCGCTCCTCCCAGACCGTGGTATGGCCCGGCCCAGGGCCGCCGTTCGGTAGCCTGGTCTGCTGGCGGTGTATCTGCTGCTGCCTCTGCTGCGGAGGCGTCTCCCTGGCCGATCCCGTGCTCGAGGTGTCCGACTGCGCCGCCTGCTGCTGTTGAGGAGTCGTCCGTGCCCGCTCCCTCTCCGGCGTGCTCTGCACATCGCCCTCGTTCACCAGACTATCCTCATCAGAACTCGAGGCTGCGACAGAACATTAACATCAACTTTAATTTTCATCTCACAATATTTCAAATCTGACTTAAATACTGAATTTCACAAAAGAAAAAAATCGACCTGACTGTCATTGTTGTCACTGATTCTCGATGAAGTCCACCATACTGGCCAACATTTTCTACCGAATTACCAAATCTTATTTTAACTCACCTTACTACCACGTGTTTCTGGCCTAAGCCAACTACAGTACAAGAAATCTGTGGTAATGAGGCACCCACAGGGCCGTGAAACCACGACCACGGCATCTGCGATACGGCACTATACCGCGTGAATTTTCACTTAATTCCTACATTTAATGCCAGATATCGCTGGCAACGCGCGGTCAGATGCTAGACGCAGTGATGTCAAAGCAAGCGCATTTTTCTGACCTTGACATCATGCGCGGGCAGCAAGCGCTAAGTATGGAAAGAGGAAGGGTTGTGTATATGAATAAGCAGCCTGTTGGATTAAGAAAACAGTGGTGCACAAACTCCAAACGGATCGTGAAATTTTATGTCGTTATTTTTATATGGCTTCTTTCTGTTTAATATTAAATAAAACATTATTATTATTATTATTATTATTATTACTATATTGTCTGCAAAACAAAAGTACTAACACTGATTTCTTAATATTACACTTGTGTTCCAAATCTTAATAACATAATAGAGAGTTAAGAAGGAATATTCACTTAAATTCCATAGTAGTATAATATTATACTGTATTAAGTGGCTGAAACACATCATTCATAAAGAAAGTGATATTCCAAAGAAAGAGATTGAGTATGACATGATAAGTTGGAATTTATATTGTTGGTATCTTTAGCCTCACAAAAGTATCTTGAAAGTATTTATTTCAGTCACTGACTTCACAGCATATGTTTAAGGTGCTACACCTTTACATTACATATTTAAAAGACGTATGAACGTTTTCGTTGGTCTACGCCAACATCATCAGATACGAGGTACATTTCAGCAATATCAATGTTCTCTACATAATATCTACAAATACAAAACATACTTAGTGGCATGCAAAATGAGACATATTAAAAAACCAACAATGAATTGCAAAATCTCACAAAAGTAATCAATAAACTAATCAAAACAATATTACAGTACAAAGCAAAGTTACCTAGGTACTGTATCTGTTTTAAATGTAACTAATATTACATAACAAAACTCTTAAATTTGTGAGCAACTTCCTATCATCAGAATATTAAATTATTTTCTAGAAATATGCAGAAGCTATAGAGCTGACATTTTTACAACACATGGGCACGTATCTTTTGCTTATGATGTAACAGTAGTTGCTTTGTTAATTCATTTCCTTACAAACAATTTCCATGCGAATATTTTCAAAATTTTCAATACACTATCTTCAGTAATACATATATACGGTACAGTATATTAGATTTACGAAAACATTCTGTAAGGCTACTAAATAAATAGGCCTATACCTGAAAATTTCACTTTTCTATACGAAAAGTTGAGAAAATATTTATTTTGAATAAAAAAATCAAACTTGTGAAAAATGAGCATTAAAATTAAAACTTACATTCTTATAACGCACTTATACTTCTCAGACAAATCTAAAAATTAACATGGATACAGTTTTAATAAGTTCTCTTCCCTTCATCTATTAAATCAGTGCTGGCCATCCCTGTATATATCTCGACCTCTACCTCTTTCGTCTGTCTCTTTCCTTTCCGCTGTAAAGCGCTCAGGCTCTCCTGAGCTCTAAAGCGAGCGCTTGCTCCTATGGGCTTCAATTGACATGACTGTGCTAGAGCAACGAGTTAAACGGACACCATTAATTGAAGACCTCACCGGAAAAAGGATGTAACATCAGATTCTTGAAACGAGCAATCTACGTTCCAACCATCCCGTATTATAAAGATAAATACCAACTTCACGATATCAGTGTCACGGGATTGATGTTTGGAGTAAGAGGAACGATACCTAACTTCTCTTCTCATTCTGTAAGACCCTAGGGCTGCACAATTTTTTCTAAATGAACTGGCCCTCCTCATAATTAGAGAGTCAGTCAAACTCTTACGGAACCACCTACATGGATTCTAATTCAGTGTACTGAAAAAACTGACGCACCACTATCATTTTTCTTTTTTATTAGCTTTCATTCCTTCTTCACTTGTTTGTAACTTTTCTTATTCTGTTAACTGCCATTGTTTGTTTGTTTACTTGTTTGTCATTTTTCTTACTCTGTTATCTTTCTTCATCTATTTGTTCTTTTTTGTTTTGTATGCTTTGTCTAATGGCAGCCTCCAATTTGAGGAAGCTCTGATAAATAAATAAATAAATAAATAAATAAATAAATAAATAAATAAATAGTACTAGTAGTAGTAGTAGTAGTAGTAGTAGTAGTAGTAGTAATAACAATAATAATAATAATAATAATAATAATAATAATAATACTTAGAACTTATAAAACAGTTGTAATACCAGTTGTCCTTCATGGTTATGAAACTTAGACTTTCACTTTGAGAGAGGAACAGAGGCTAAGGGTGTTCGAGAATAAGGTTATTAGGAAATTATTTTTGGCTAAGATGGAAGACGTTACAGGAGAATTGAGACAGTTACACAACGTAGAACTATACGCATTGTATTCTTCACTTGATATAATATTAGGAATATTAAATCCAGACGTTTGAGATTGGCAGGGCATGCAGCACTTATGGGCGAATCCAGAAATGCATATAGAGTGTTAGCTGGGAGGCCGGAGGGGAAAAAATCTTTGGGGAAGCCGAGAGGTAGATGGGAGGATAATATTAAAATGGATTTGAGGGAGGTGGAATATGATGCTAGGGACTGGATTAATCTTGCTCAGGACAGGGACCGATGGCGGGCTTATGTGAGGGCAGCAATGAACCTCCGGGTTCCTTAAAAGCCATAAGTAATAATAATAATAATAATAATAATAATAATAATAATAATAATAATTAGTAGTAGTAGTACCGGTAACATCAATATTATAACATATATAATTAATCAGAGCAGATAATCCGCATGTTAACATGATGAGACAGATGTTGAATTCAAATCGTCGCGTAATTCCCTCTGTCTTTCTTTTCCCGAAGACTTTACTAAAGCTACAATTGGAAATTTTCGAGAATTGCGATGTCATGAATATGAATCATGAAAGACCCTTTCAGGACGGGGAAAAGGTGTTGAGATGTACAGCGAAGTAACAGCCGCCAACAGTTGGAATGCTAACAAGAAAGGACTCTCGACTAGTGAATAAATATCTAGCCTGAAAATGACAGCAAATTTAGCAGCTGTCCGTTCCGTTCTCGGCAGATCTCTTGACGGTACCCGGTGCAGGGATGGCTGCCCGAAGATCGAAACTTTAGCACACGTCTTGGGATTCTGTGAACAGGGATTGCTCTTGAGGAACTCTGGACATCAATCTTATACGATCCAAAACTGCTGCCGCATTAAGAAATAAGGGCTGGATAGTAGAAGAAGAAATCTCCTGTCTAGCTGAAAATGGGTCAACGAGACGAGTAGATATTTTAGCGTACAATGCTGACACGAAACAGGGCATCATTGTGGACCCAACGATAGGTTCTGAAGTAGGATGCCATCAGTCAGCCGAGGTCCACCATGAGAAGAAGTCGATTTATTAGCCTACAGTCAACTATTTCAAGCTGAAACATTCCTTAGTTCACATTGAGGTATTCGGCTTGTTCATAGGTGCTCGAGGGACTATATCAGCTTTTTTGGAAGAATTCTGACGGTAATTTGCTCTGCCAACATCTCTGAGGGATGACATTGTGATAATTGTGTTAAAAAATCCTGTCAAATCCTGATTAATCATATGGTGCCACATTAATAACAATATTTGTACTTTTTCATGCCTTTTTTGTTCTTAAATTTCATTACCTATGTTTACATATGTATATATATATTTTTTGAGGATATACTGAGTCCGTAAGGGCTACCCTCAATGGGGAGTAGTTTGTAAATCCAGTAATAATGATAATAATACACAAATGGAGATTTTTTTATAATTCGGAGCATGTCTGAAAAGTGAGTTTCGTAAAGGAATGAAATCACAATATTTTCAATATAATTTTACTGTCACAACATTACACAGACTGTCAGCCATTTCTCCACATATATGTAATCTATATTTAGAGATTTGTGATGTAAGGTACAAGTTCTCGCACTGTTCGTATTCCAGCTCTGTAACCATGCAAGAAAATGCAAACCACATGGATTTCAGGTAGTGAATTTGGACCATCTACTATTTTATTTTAAAACATATTGATGAGAACTGTTATACACAGAATATCCATGTGGACAAAATCTACTGTCAGCGTCTCAGTAAAGGTAAAGGTCTACATTCACTCAACAGCTCTCTATTCGATGCACATCCCCCCTCTGTAGTTGACTTCATCTCAGAGCTGAGATGTAGACTTCATTTCCCTCATCGAAGTAGTCTGCCGTCAGAGTTCCGATTCAATTATCATCGCCCCAAACACGTGCCTAGTCCCTTCAATTTTTACCTTTTACATCTTTTTTTATTTCAGACAAACCTAAAAATTCAACGCAGAATTTACTTCCTGAACGCATATAGCTTTTAAGAATAAACAAGGTTATTGGAAAGTCAGTTCAAACTTTAAAGCGTTATAACAATTATAGCTACTTGAAATAAGAAACGAGAACATTGTGTGTTAGGTATACTTGAAGTTTATTTTACAACATTACTCGTATTTTGATAATCTCATAGTTACAATTTTGTTAAAACACGATTAATGAAAATTTAAGACACACAACAATTTAATAGAATTGTCCATGATCCATTCGCAATTGAATGAATGAATGAATGAATGAATGAATGAATGTTAGCCATGATGTCCCATGTTGGGCACAGGCCTCCTGTGATGGGATTAGAACCCCCTCGACAGGGATGGCTCAAGTGTACTCGCTTGGTGAGCCAATCCAGGCGAGTTTGTCGTGTATACTACTTTTGTGACATTGTTAATAACCCTGTTCAACTTTAACTAGTCTCAGCACTGTTCTTTGTTCATTTTTTTTCTTGCACTACACACATTATACTGACACTGGCACTTTGACAAACACTGATTGCTATTTACACTATTTACCTCACACTTTCTCAACACTGACTTTACTATTTACAAAACTTACCTTACACTTTCACTAATACTGACTTTACTATTTACAATATCTTAACACTGATTACGTTATCTATTTACAATGACCTTCCCTAGTTCTTTCCACAAAACTCTGTTCTTTGCTGTCCTCGACCATTGTTTCCCCGCCTCTTTGGTAAACATGTCAGACCATCTGAGCCGTGGTCTTCCCTGTCCTCTCTTTCCAACGTAGGGATCCCACATCGTGACTGCATGAGTCCATCTTGCCTGATGTAGTCTCACCACATGTCCCCCCCCCCACGTCCATTTCGTTGTAGTGGCTCGTTCTGCTGCGTCAGTAGTGTTCGTCAGTCTTTGCAGTTCGCAATTATGTGGATTTAATTAGCGAGTCTAAGGAAACTGGTTCTGTTTTGCTGAGGTGGTTCAGAAAACTAATGAAAAAACGAAAAATAATAATTATGGGATTAGTAGTGTTAGTTAGGTGGCAAGGAACTTGAAATAATACAGACTGAAGTAACCTAAGTTTATACCAGCATAAGCTAAAGTCAGTGTTGATCTCTAAGAAAGTAACAAGCAGAAAATAATTATATCATTTTGCTTTGTTTGTGCTAGCAGAGACTCAAATTAACATTAACTGGCTAGACAAAGTTTTCTGGACAGACGACGCAACTGCAGAATTTGATCTCAAAATGATCTCCAAGTCTTAATTCTATCGATATGGACAAAATCACGATCCTACTCGCAATAGTTGCCGAGTAAGAGGAATTAATCACTTTTCTGAGAAAACTATTAACTTTCCACCAATATGGTTTACAATTTTTGTTACGTACGATACTTATAAACTATTCGCTCTGAAAATCTGCAGGTTTATTTCACTTCCAACCTTATACACTCTGTGCTCCGTAATTTTTGGGACACTCCAATAACTAGCATATACAGGGCAGTTACTTTAAGGTGACAGCTCTGGCCTGGCGACGCAGTGGTTTGGGCGAATTCACTGTTTGTTCGAAGGGGTGTTCATTTTAGTCTTCCCCTGGCTGCGCTAGCGGTCACATCTCGGGAGCGTTAGTGTGAGCGTACAGTCGCGCTAAGGGCGTACTACACCACCACTGTCTTGTATATTGCAATTTAGTGTGTTTGTTACGTACATTTCATTTAGTTACTTAAATAGTTGTAGTGCTTCTGTTTTGTATTATTTAGTATACAGTATTTATTGTCTAGATTCATTGCTATTTTCTATTTGTGAAAATGCTGCCTGTTAGAAGCAAACTGAAAGTTCGGGTATTGCATTCGCAGTCGCGAGAAGTCGTGAGCAACGTGTAGCGCTTTATGAAGATAGCGTCGGAAGAAAAAACGTAACAAATGTTGGAAAACTTGTAGCAGAGTTTACCGCTGTGTTAGCCAAATAATGAAGGAGACTAAAGACATTGATAATCGGCGCCAAAATCAACTGTGGACAGCTTTAATGAAGCTGTCATAAGACGAACCAAAGCACGAGTTCTATATTTCACAGAAATAGCGGCCCACTCTTAAAAAATATATTATTGAAATTGAAAGACTGTCGACTTTCAGGGAGGTATCTCGACTTTGAGGAAAGTTATTTTGAAATTAGGATTCCATTGAAATAAAAACATAAAATAATCGCCAAATTCTGGTCGAGCATCACAGCATTAGGGCCAAAAGTTTGCAGTATTTGAGGAAAATAAAGAAGTACAGAGAAGAAGGCCGCTCCATCTTTTACATGGATGATGATGATGATGATGACGGTGATGATGATGATGACGATGATGATGATGGTGGTAGTGGAAAAGGTAACAGTGAAGCACTGATGAACATTACCGATATTTCCGCATGAGTATATTTCATTGTTAATTAGTGATTAACTGTTAAATATAGTGATTCGATTTCTGCTCAGTGTATTTCCACATTAGGTATTTCCACATTAGTTTACTTCTTTATTGTTTATTATTGTTCCGAACTCCTGCTAATTGTATTTCCATTAGTTTACTACTTTAGTGTTTATTAGTGACTATTATTCCGAACTGCTGCTCATTGTATTTCCACATTAGTTTACTTCTTTAGTGTTTATTATTGTTCCGAACTCCTGCTCATTGTATTTCCATTAGTTTACTACTTTAGTGTTTATTAGTGACTATTGTTCCGAACTGTTGGTCATTGTATTTCCACATTAGTGTTTATTAGTGATTATTGTTCCGAACTACTGCTCATTGTATTTTCACATTGGTTTACTTCTTTATTGTTTATTATTGTTCCGAACTGCTGCTCATTGTATTTTCACATTGGTTTACTTCTTTATTGTTTATTATTGTTCCGAACTCCTGCTAATTGTATTTCCATTAGTTTACTACTTTAGTGTTTATTAGTGACTATTATTTCGAACTGCTGCTCATTGTATTTCCACATTAGTTTACTTCTTTAGTGTTTATTATTGTTCCGAACTCCTGCTCATTGTATTTCCATTAGTTTACTACTTTAGTGTTTATTAGTGACTATTGTTCCGCACTGTTGCTCATTGTATTTCCATGTTAGTTTACTTGTTTAGTGTTTATTATTGTTCCGAACTGCTGCTCATTGTATTTCCATGTTAGTTTGCTTCTTTAGTGTTTATTATTGTTCCGAACTGCTGCTCATTGTATTTCCATGTTAGTTTACTTCTTTAGTGTTTATTAGTGACTATTGTTCCGGAGTATGAAGTGAACATAGTGACAGGAGCTCAAAATTATGCAGACGCTGCAACGTGAGACTTCATTTCTAATATGACTGTATTTCCCTCCCTCCATTCGCTCCGTCTCGGATCGGTCTCCCTCCCACAGTCGAACCTTCTCCTCTCTCGCGTAGACGAGCTGTCACCATAAAGTAACTGGGCTGTACTCGTACTTCGTCAGACTTGAATAAAAACTGCGTCGTAATAAAGAATTACCAAATAACAAACAACCAAGATATCACGAGAAGTGACTTGTAATGATAATTCAGTAGCAGTGCTGGCGTATGTTGATCAACATTCTTAGGTATCCGTAGGGATATTGCAAAAAAAAAATCAGTTAGGCCTATATCCAAAAGTTCAGTATAACGAATTTTGAAACAGCATAAACTGTAGTATCCATTCAAGTTGCGTTTAGTATATGGTCTTATAGATGTCTTAGAGATATGGTCTTAGAGATGAGATACTCACAATTTTGCTTTTGAACTAATGGTTAAAATAGATTAACATCGCAGTTCCCTATCTAAACTTTTATGAACAGATGATGCAAGATTTCATAACAAAGAATAGTGAATCGCCATAATGTAGGCCCTACACTACTGGTCTGTATAAAATCCTCTTTGGGTGCGAGAACCCAATGATCAAATGTGTAGGGAACGTAAGGAATTTTTAATGGATGCTTGTCAGATCCATAATTTATCAAGGAACTTCAACGACCGCCATATATATCTGCAGTTCCTTCAGAATTATCTAGTTGACTTCTTGTTAGAACTACCTCTTGAAGATAGGCTTCAAATATTCTTTCAACAGAATGGTGCGCCAGCACATAATGTAGCAGTTATTTGTGAATATCTAAGACAAGGAATTTCCACAAAGATGGATTGGAACCAATGAACCAATAAGGTGGCCAGCAAGTTCTCCAGATTTATTTTTATAGGGACACTTAAAATCAGAGGTATACGAAACACAGTCGCTTTGCATCTCGGAGACGCTCATGTATCCCTTGAGAATGTCGTATTGTTTCGCAGCCTTCCACAATACGGGCGCGAAGACTCTCTACATCTTGCACCGGGATTTCATAAACAAGAAATTTTAAATGCCCCCATAAGTAAAAGTCTAACGGGTTTAGGTCCGGACAGCGTGGAGGCCAAGGAATTGTTCCACCTCTCCCTATCCATCTGTCATGGAACCTTTCATTTAGCAACCGACGTATTCAAGCAATGAAGTGAGTCGCACGACTTTTGTACGTACAGTTGCAAATCAACACCGGTGGTAAACCTAAGAATTACGTCACGACTCCACTACCATTAATCAGACGTAAACACTAATACAGTCATATTACAAGCTGTTTGTAATCAAGCTCTTGTTTGTAAGCTGGGGGAGGACTAGTTGTAGAAAATTAGCTCTAACACGGAAATAAAGCATTTCCGGACCAATGTTAATATAACATACAGTAGGCTACCTATTTTCATCCTCTACATGCGAGAAATATTTCTCTAAAGTTTTGACATACCATTTTGTTAAACATGTATGTATGTATGTATGTATGTATGTATGTATGTATTTTTTAATATTAGTTGAACGGCATGTCCCATTACAATAAAGGTAATACTACATGCCTTGCTACCTGTATGTTTATAATATAACACATTATGTCTCGTTTCTGTCACTCTCTAGGCGTTATGTAGGTCTGTTATTCTGTTGTGAAAATTTGAGTCTTTCATTATATCTACTGCCTACTCTTATCTATCCTAGATTAAATTATCCTACGTTTACTCGTCTAAATTTATAACAGTGACATAGTTTATGAATGTATGCGCATGTTCTTGCATTATTTTAACCCCTTTACTCCCACTGTTCCCAAATGGGAACATGCATTATTTACGGCGTAAATGATTTGAGAGGACCAATAATCATCTTATTTTGTTTCTTATGTGTCAATAAGTAGTAATATAAGAAACACCAACATTTTTAATAAAAAATAATTTGGGCATAAATGGGTTAATATCAATTCTGAAATATTTATATTCCAATCACTGAAAGTGTCTTGGGATCAAATGGGTTTAAGCTTTGTGAAAGTCCACTTGCCAGTTTTCCTTAACATTTACCGCTGGAACGCTAGTCTTTCTTCGTCCAATTTCGGGCACTCGAAAAGGAGGTGGTCGACGGTCTGTTCCTCTGCTCCACACGCACACGACGGGTTGTCCCTCAGCTTGAATCTGTATAAGTAAGCACCGGTTTTTCCATGTCCAGTTAGAAAAGTTGTGACCTTCCCATTCAGTGGAATGTTAACGCGTAACCTGTCTTTTACACTGGGGAAAAACGATTTTGTCACTGCACCATTTTTCGTGTTTTGCCATATATACGTATGTATGTATGTATGTATGTATGTATGTATGTATGTATGTATGTATGTATGTATGTATGTATGTATGTATGTAGGGCCTACGTATGATTATTTATGACCTAAACATTTTTACAAAACTCGAGTGGAAAATTTCTAGTATGTGTTTCGCTCGACGGAAAAAAGAAAGAAAGAACGAAAATTGAGTAGAAAAATGTAGAAATAAATATCATCTTAACCTCAACGCTTTTAAGATATCAAACTGCAAAAACTGCACCGAGTTACAGCGTCATCCCCGGCCTTAACGTAGCCAACAATAGAAGGTCGAACGCTCCTGTCTTTTCGCACGCAAAGTACGTCACTACCTTTAACGCAGGCCAATTCTTTATTTGAAAGAAGCAACGATGAGCAGTGTAAATCTTGAGGTATTCGCCATGATGGGATGACGGATCATTACACTTTCATAATTCGAAAACGGCGAAATGTAGGACTTTTTATTATTATTATTATTTTCCATAGCTTTATAGTAATATACTCTAGAGCCTTGTCTATTGTATTTCATAATAATAACCTGTACATATCGAAGGATATTATACTCAAGACAAAACGAAATTATAGGCAAACTAATTCGTCATACTGGCAGAGAAGCATAACATTTCAAAGGATTTAAGGACTTCAGCATAGGTTTAGACACATATTCATAGACATTCTTAGCGCGAGCTTCCGGTGGATGATCAGCGAACTAACGTTTTTCGTATTCATAAATCAGTGTTAAGGCTGGTTCACAATAAAATGGGAACGGAAACGACAACGAGAACGGAAATATTGTTAAAATAAATGTATTTAAATGTGATCATTCACAATTAACTATTGTTAATGCTCACATTTAAATACATTTATTTCAACAATATTTCCGTTCTCTTTCTCGTTGTCGTTTCCGTTCCCGGTTTATTGTGAACCAGTCTTTAGCGATATGATATGAATCCTATACAAGTAATCAGTCGATAGCCGGGGCTAGTTTAGCACGCTCTTAACGCGGGCTAGCAAAATGTCTATGCATAGCATCCGTAGAGATAGAAGCCATTCCACGGTGGTTTAAGCATGACCTTGGATGCGCTGTAGACGAAAATGAGTCTACTCCGTAAGACTTCCACGTGCTGCCGTCCTCTTAACCTGCGCGAGATGACAAGGCCATGCTTCAATTACGGTGGAACAGCTTCTAGCGTCATTCGTCTTCACCGGATTGAAATCCTTGCGGCTGGAAGGTCTGATGAGCTTTGGATTGTCAGTGTTAGCAGGTTAAGAATACATTTTATTATATTACGAATGAAGACTAATCACAATGCACTGAATAATATCTATGGCAAATGATAAAGACCAAACAAATCGTAATAGCATTCACAGAAGCAGTACTGTATACCCACCGGAGTCATGGCGTTCCCGGTCTGGGCTCTTGGCCATGACTGAAGTTCTCTTGGAAGGCATGGGCAGCGAGGGCTTGGGCCGGTTCTGCATCGCCGCCAGCGCCTGCTGGACTGCCTCCTGGCGCACCTCTGCTCATGCGCACACCCACCATCAATCAAAGAAAGAGAAAAGACAAGCCAGCCAATTAGAACAAACTCAGCACTCATCGAGCAAAAAAACCAAAACCAAAAATTGAGCATCACTCATACACTTACACACTGAAGTCACCGAGCCTGTTTATGCCATGTCGTTTCAATAGGTATGATTTATTTTACATCCAAACAGAACAGTAGAATTCTTTTTATATGATATGGATTTCTTGGCGAGAATACATGCAAGAGTGAATAATGCCATATTTTGTACTTGTGGAGTAACAATTTGCAAGGGTATATATTTCTTTATGCTCGACCATGCCGAAATGTAGTAATTATACACCTGGTAGCAGACCTTTAATGCATGTCATTAAAGTACACCTACTCATTAAAGGTCAGGTCTTTCAGCCAATGACGACTCAGGTTACAACTGTTCAGCCAATGACAGGTCAGCTTTCTACCGTTATAAAACCGCAAGTATCGATTATTCTCGGATATGCAATCGAAAGAGAATTAGCGAAAAGTCACGGAGGCTGGAAATCCAATACTGTCGCAGAAGGTTATGTTGTGTTACTATAATAATTAGCGTTAATTGTAAATAATATTCAAATAAATTCAATTTGTCATCTCGTTTTTCAATGTCTAATTTAATTTCAATGTAATCTCTGTAGGTTCTTATGGCCTAGCAAGGTCAATGTGGACATCTGTTTCTCGGAAAAAATCAATACTTTCGCGTCTGCGCACATCTCACAACATACGGAACATTGCTGAAGGTCAGATACAATTAAAATTAATAATATCAAATTAGAAATATGGTCGAGCATAAAAAGTCGTATGAAACTCGCCTATAATGGTAATTAATTAAGAAGCTCGTATGAAAATTATGAAACTCGCTTGCGCTCGTTTCATAAATATCCATACTCACTTCTTACTTACCTTCATTATAGGCTCGTTGCATAATATACTATTTTCTTCTTTTCACTAAATGCTTATGTGGTTCCAGTGATTTGAGTCAACATTGCGCTGACTTCTGCCTAAGATCGCAATATAAAGAACAAAGAGCCATGCTCTAGGAATGATTAGAACCAACGACCGTGTTTTAAAGCTGAGTAACTTTGCCGTGGTGTACACCGCGGCCAATCGAAAGACCGTTAATGAAACATCATCATAGTTCCCTCCCTTTCCCTTATCTTCGAATTACTGTTCATCTATTGTTTTTTCTACTTTACTTCCGATCAATGTTTTTTTGCCATTTTTACCTTTGCACATATAGTTTTCGAAAGTTACAAAAATTGATTTATTTCGTTTCCAATGTTATACTCTTACGACAAATACTGCAACAAGTCTGTTGTGTGATTTCCTTTTATATATATACAGTACAGTTTAATCCGTTTGGGTATGGATAATATTAATTTATTATTATAAAGCTATTATGATAGTAGGAAAATTTCTTGCTGGTTAAATAATGATTAAAGTATAGGAGTTTCCATATATGGCAATCAACAATGCATAAACTGAAAGGACAAATGAAAATCGTAGATT